>NW_009204486.1:0-33095 GCF_000690835.1 Fulmarus glacialis
AACCATCACCTTGGCGATAAATAAACATAAATCAAATTACCTTAATGGTTTAATAAAGAAATTAATTAATAATTTGATTAAAACTTAGGTATTTCATAACTAAACCTGTTGGTTAGTCCCTTTCTCTAGCCCCCCATGTCAAAGCCTTCCAACCAGCTTTTCAAAGCTGCCTAAACCTACATGCTCCGCTCGCCCCCATAACTTGAGGGGAAAAAGTAGAGAAAGTCCCCAGCACTTGAGCCTGCGGTGACGACCCAGTTTCACCAACCATTTTCCGTGAGCTGGAGACCGACATCTCGTAATCCAAACAGGAGAGGCTAAAGAGGAGTGGATGGACATGACCTATGCAAAATGCTGGTGGTATGTATCCTAGCTTGCCAGGTTTTCTTCTTCGTCCCTTGTCTGCTGGCATTGCGTTTCACCATTTCAGTCCCCACTCGGCGAGACGTGTTCCTGCTCACCAGCTTGCCCACGGGACTTTCTCATCCCTTCCAAGGGCTGAGCCTCCTCGCGCAGCCCTTCTCTTGGTGGTGCCCCAGGTGCTCCTCCCCGGCTGACAACCACCTCTGGAGGTCCCGCCAACGTACGCCGGGGCTGAGCTGGTGGGACAAATGCTACATTTCCTTGTTTTTTATCGCAGTGGCTATTTTCTTCTTGATAAACCCTTGCTAGCTGCAGAACAGATCCTTACCCTCATCAAGACATACCTCCATTAGGAAAACAGGCTGCGTTTTAAAATGTGACTGCTAATATATTAAAATTAGCCAGATTTTTAGGATTTTTTTCTTTCCACGTTTTCGTGTAGACAGAGTACCTCGCATTTTAACGTTGCGAGTTGTTATTTCCCTGATCTATTGTTTGGTTTTGGAAGACTTTGTCTTTTGTAACTGTGCAGAAGATGTCATCTCAGTGAGCGTCAGCTCAGCTGTAAAGTCATCTGTGGCCTAGTTTTCGGAGATGATGGGGATCCACTGTTTCCTGAGTAGTCAACAGGAAACAGAGCGATGAGCTACTTTGAAAAGCAGCCTCGTAACATAGAAAAATTGTTTTTTTAAAAAAAAAAAAGAAGTGTACATGTGTGAAGGCTTGCCTGATAGGGTACATGGCTCTGAGCGTGCCTCAAGTTAGCCGAGAGGCTCAAAAGTTTAGAGGTGCCTTAAAAGTTAGTTATACAGAGTCGGTGGCATCCCTGCGAGAATTTCACTGGCACTTACTGTGAAGGGGCACTTGTTTGAGTTCCAAGAGAGATTTAGGGTTTGCTTTTTAACTTTTAGTTGTTACTAAAAACCAGAACAATATTATAAGCCTGTTCTTTCTTTTTTAACAGGAGGGGGAGGGTTTCAACAACTCTTCTTATTGTGTTTATTGATGTAACCTCTAGAAAGGTTACCAAGGTTAGGTTTTTGAACAAGACAGATCTGTAGATATGTCATTACATATTCAGGAAATGCGAAGTGCTGAGCTCTTTTAAGGCTCAACATTTCTCGATGCTGAGAACTTCTGAAAATGTACAGTGCATCATTATTGTGCATCACTAAAAAAAAAAAAAAAAAAGAAAGAGATGGCAGTCCAGGTAGCTGAGAAGATACTACGGCATTCTGCGTGGCGTAGGAGAAAGGACAGACAAGGAGTCTTGTATATTGAAGGCAAGGAATGCATCGTGCTTATGGCTTCTCCAGAAGTCAGCCTTTTACAACCATGTAGACATGGCCTTGGGTTTTCGTCTTGACTTTGCCACTTGCCTTCAGCTGGTGCTTAGGTCAGTGGGTTCATCTCACTGTGCCTATTTCTCTGCTTACCCTTTGCCTTTTACATCCACTGAAACTAATTAGTTACGGTCGCACAATGTGCGTGGGCTGCGTGTGGCACCGCGGGGACTTGTAGGTGCCGTGCTGCTATGTACAGCAGCACCGGTGTGGGGGTTTCTTTACTTTGATGCCACTGAATTGGAAAAATGTTTTCAGCTCTGCATGTGGCTGTGTGGGTTCTGTATATGTAAAGAGTTACTGTAATAATCACCTCAGCTGAAGGACTGCATCAGAAAACTGTTAGAGGGCTGGGTTATTTGGGATACTGGCACCAGACATTTTCTGTTGGTTTGCAGTTCTTCAGTCTGAAAACTTAGCCAGTTTCTGTACTGCTTGGTCAGATTTACGTCCAAGATATTACCACTGTTATTCAGAAGCAGTAATTTTCAGGGGAGAAATCATTCTATCCTTTCCTTTCCCATTCTCATTTCTGAGGATGCTGATTTGTTAACAATCCAAGATGATGGACGATGCCTCTAATACTGAGGTGATGGCGCACTTACCAGAACCTGAACGCATTCATGCTGAGGGACCATATAACATGGAGAAACTGAGACTGTAAAGCCAGCTCATGTGAAGAATTATTTTTAGGACATAAGAATAAGAAGTTATTTTACACAATTTTTCTACAATTGTTTATAAAGTTAATAACGATCATGGCCTATCTCGCGGCCAGTGGAAAATGGAGGTATGAGGGTTGGACTGATTTGCGACAGAAGTAGAGAGAAGAATGGAAGAGACTGGATTGCTTCCAAGCCTCTGTAGATTTTCTATCTGTTGCCATACTGGTTGGATCATGTTGCTTCCCACCTAATGTTTTTGTCCCTGGTAAGCTCTAAGTTTGAACTGGTGATGGCTTGCATTGCCCTAGTGTCACTAGCATGTTTGTTTGAGCGGAGGGAATCCACAAAAATGAATGAAGAAATGTTATCCTGAGCCTTTCTTAAATGTCAGCATTCATTTTTAATTGAGCTTGCTTTACCTTGCCTTAGTTCTTCTTTTGTGTGGTGAAAAGAGTGCTTAAGTATATTGAATTTCACGCTGTTTGCTGTAGAGATACACGTTAACACATGGTGAGGAGTAAATGTAAGTATACTGTGCTATTCCGTCTTTCATAACTAATATTATTATCTAGTTGCCCCTTAATCTCAGTTCCTTCCAATTTCTTTACTTTCAATTACAGGGAACACATAAAGTCCATGTCATCTAGCCTGTATGGCAACCAAAAACCCCAGTTTGCCCAATACACTGGGAGTATCAGTAATGGTCTTCAATACCAGGGTCAAAAAGACTCAAGCACAAAACTTAGGGTTGGTTTCTTTTTGTGCAGTACATGCTATTTAGATTAGTGCAAAGATTCTGGAAACCTTTCTTTCTTAATTTTGTTAATATACTTGCTTTCAGTGTAATCTCATCTTGCATCCATCTGAAGCACAATACTGACTAATCTTTTCATTTGCTAAACCTGTTTACTAAACCCTGAGTTTCCCAGAGCGCCGAGGGTAACACATGAAGGTGACTCAGGTACAGTTTAAGAATATAGAACAGCCTGGAATAAAGGGCTCAAGAATAGCAAGAAGGAGTTATTTACAACAATTTAAGCTAATCTGTCTAACTGTGTGTGGAAGCTGAACAGAGAGCCCTCACGTGAGGGAGCAGTGATATTCAGCATGGGAGCAGTGAGTGAGCTCTGCAAGAAGAGATCTAATGCGCCTTTCCTCTGGTGGCCTTCCTTTTTGAAGCAGATGTCACTAAAATACAGAACACCAACCACATGAAATTCCCTGAAAGCTTTCGTGTAGTTTTACACATGAAGAGGCAAGGGCTTGCACCTCTTCTCTTTCTTCGTAGACAATATTAATCTTTTTTTTTTTAATAGCTTTAGATTGCCGCTCAAGATTTATGGTGTTCCAGTAATCACGTTAGTGTACAGACTGAACTTGAGGACTTGTATTTTAAGTTATTTACAGGTATCTCAAAATTGACTTTTGGGGATGAGAATGCTCTTCCCATATCCAGAAATAAATTACTTCTGGGAAGGGAGATAAACATCTATTTGGCTGTTTTAATCCATTGGGTTTAAATAGTATGTCTTTTCCCTGCAGAATTTTTTTTTTCCAACGATTTTTTTGAGCTCAGATTACTCAGAAACTTAATTCTCTGAACAAGGGGGACTGTGAAGCTTTGGCATTTGTAAAAGGTATGGTTATGAAATAATGAAAACAGGGATTTTTAGAAGAATTTTACTCAGTTATAATTACTGTTCATTTTCCTAGTTTCAGAAACCTCCTGCTTCATCTCCCATTGCTGCTTTTGTACATATGGATGATTTTATAATGCAGAGTGAAGGGATTAGCAGTGTTTATGTGCTTTTACATTTTTGTTAGTATTTTAATTATCATCAGTTTCTCTAATCAGACCATGCCATTAACATTTATCCTATTCCATGCTTAATGGGAATCAGAGTTGAGGTTCATGTGCAACAACTGTGTTGTTCATTGTTCCTGGTTCTGTGTCTGCACGTGTCCTTATTTTATTTGTAGTTGACAACATTAAATTTTTCTGGAAAAATGTTAAGAAGGTGAGAGAGAGTCCATGACAAAATGATCAAGGTACAGCCCACACAGCTGAATCTCTTGATGAGGAGAACTTCTTTCTTTGAGCAGACACACGGTGTCCATCACAAGTACTATCAGCGCTTGGACGGTAAATGTTGCATTTCTTTGAAAACCAGTAATACAGTACATGTTTTCAGCTTCATTTAATTATCAATAATTGTCTTCTTTCTTTGAATGACTTGCCTTTGGTAGCCCGACAGTACCTTTTCTCTCGCCTTAGAATTTTCTGTGCTGTGAGCTGTGCCCTTACAAATAATTTGAACTTGTGGAAGTGGCAGGGGCAACTTTCGGAAACATGTAGCTGCCAAGTTTCCTGTGACATGATCTTAAAATAGACCAGACTGGGAAAAGAGGGGAGGACTGTCACCAAGTGCTGCGCCGCATGTCAGGACTGTTTTTACTTGATCTATATCGGCTGGTGAAGTCCTTTGTGAGCAGAAGAAAGAACCTCACCCCCACCCATTTCCTCTTTTCAGGCTATTTTGGGCTCGCTGTGAAGTTCTCAGTGTACTTTCTCAGCCAGAGCAGCATTGTGAGCTCCTTCTGGTAAATCACATTTTTGGGTTGGGGGGTGGGGGGGACTGTAAGGGAAGGACAGGAATTTGTCTTTAAACAGGTTGGGGTTTTTCTCCCTTTGTGTGTGCATGAGTGTGTGCAAGAAAATATTCACTATTCCACTACATGTCATGGAAGTTTCCAGATAATTTTTTTAACCAGTTTTACCCAGATAGCTTTCACTCATGCTAGCAGGTGGTATTGACATTCTCTCTTTTCTGTTTTAAGGAGTCATTAAATTTAATGAAGAGCTAGTCCCAGGAAGAGGCATCAGGATCTTAAGGAATTTGTGCAATATTCAAGCTGAATATTCTTATTAGTGCATGGTTGAAAAATGCCACTGCCTAAACATACATCACTGATCTATTTCTGTAGTGAGGTGATAGCCTAATTCTTTTTTTTTACCTGAAGTTTCCACCAGAATAACTCACTTGTTTTCATGGAGATTTTCATTGACTCCAACCACTGTGGCAGAAATCAGAACTGGAGTCCAGTTTTCCATGTGGACGTAAAGAGTTCTCCTCTCCTTTGTTAGGTCCATATTCCCAGAAAAAAAAATCTCTGAAAGAAGATGTGGAAGTGTGGGAGAACACACTCTCAGATTTCTCTGCAGAGAAAAATCAGGATTATATGAAACATACACATGTAAAAGGAGAAAAAGAGAGAGGAGAAAAAGGAGGGAGGGTTTGAAGGGTTTTAGCATGTGTTTGGTTGGGGCTTTTTGCTGTTTTTTGCAGAACTGCACAGTCCTGCAGTTCCTCAAGTCCTCAAGACTGTTACTACTTGAACCTACTGAAGACTGAGCAGTTTGGAGGAGGAAGGATTTGTACTCACTGCAAAATTTGCTCTGTGATGTTGTGAATACTAGCTTAATCCTAGGGAACGTTTGGTTGAAAGGCTACACTTGGTTAAACGTAAGCATTTTCCAAAGAACTCACGAAAAAAGTCCTCTGGGGGAATGCAAAAAATGACTGATTTGATTTTTTTCTGAACTCATTAAGTTTAAAATTCAAGAACAAACCAGGAGAAGATTATTCGGATCTTCCTGCATCATAATAAATTACCATAACAAAAAAAAAAAGAAGACTCGCATTCAGTATCTGAAAATTCTTTGAAGTTTGCCTTTGGGAAAAACGCTCCTTGTGCAGTCACGGTGAGGTCAATTGACAGTTCCTGACTTCTCAGCATGGACTGATACGTTATTTTTTTGCGTTGTAAACACATCAGTCTTCTGGGTACCAAACAGATACTTTTTGCTACCATTTTAACAGGAAACGGGTATTTTCCAGGAGAATCAGTTGTCTTTGTTTTGCCCCCAAATTATAGTTTCACCATTGAGAAATAGTTTTAATGCCTCAAATGTCTTTTATGCTTAAATTAGACCTGAAGTCCTTGGAGGAGAGTTGAGAAGGAAAGGACTTGGTAGTTTTAAATTTCTGCGTGACTTATTCTTGGGTTTGTTTGGTCCGTGTTAAAATCCTAAGTAAAAGTCCATGCTTTACTGTTAACACATGAGACTGTTTTGCAGGTGTAGAAACTTGGAGTCAGTCCTGATAGCACTGTGTTCTCCTGGTACTTTTACCTTGTCCCATCTTTTCCCCGAGCTGGTGCACCCTGTCTGCAACATCTTATTATTTTCATGGCAGTGGCAGTTCCTAAAGCTCTCTTGCTGGTTCTTCCATCCCCTGATGGGCTAGCGCAGTGCATATTGCTATTATTTTTCTCAGAAATACATCCTTAAGTCTCACTCACTTGTCTGTGCACCAAAACCAAAGTATGTTTTCTTCAGCCATCGCTACCTTTCTCATAAAGGTCCAGGATACCAACTTGCTAATTTTTTCCCTAAAATTCATAAAGCTTCAGCAAGAACCCAGAAGGCTGGGAGGAGTGGGCAGAACAGTCCAGCCTAGGTTTCCAAGCCTGACTTCCCCACATAATGTGTAGTTTTCCTATTTGGCTGGCAGGACTAGACCTGGAGTCAAATGTATTATATTTAAGTTGTCTCAAAGCTTGCTGCACTGTTGTTGTGGGTTTTTTGTTAGTTTGTTTAATTCCTTGCTGCCGAAAATCTCTCCTGCAACCTCCTGCCCCTCACTTCTGGCATCAAAAAATTTAAATAAATGGCATTTTCATTTTGGTACGGTGATATAATTTGTTAGAGGCCAATCCAGAGGCCTTCGTGGGTGTGTTTTGGGGAGCACAGGCTTGAATTCCTGTAAAAAAATTATGTGAAATAGCTCCTTGTGAATATTTCTCTGTAGGCAGCTTGTTTTATGACGGCGAGTCATGGAGAAGGATGACGTTGGGGCTGGGTACGCAAGGGGAAACGCATGGGGTTTCTTTGTGGGGGTGGGGGAAGCATTTCCACCCTGGTGAGCCCGGCACCGACAGCCCAGCCCACCTCATGCCGCTTTATGAGGAAGGTCATTGTAAGCAGCGAAAGTGTAGAGGGTCATAAATTCTGGGATGCATCGACGCCTTGGTGCCAGTCTGCGAGCAGGAACTTTTCTCAGCCAGGCATGGTTCCAGGTGGCCGGGGACAAGACAGGGCTGCGTATTTACAGCCCCGACACCCTGTTGCTAGAGATCGCTACCACTGTGCAATAGCCCTCGTTTGTAGTAGCTGGGTTGTGACATTGGCATAAGATACTTTGCGCAGCTGGGCCACGCCAGTGCCAGATAGGAGTCCCGTGGTACGAGCTGACCCAGCTGCACTGAAAGTCTCATTCTTCTCTCTGTCATCTTTTTTTTTAATCAACAATGCAAAGTGAGGGTTACAGCTACTATGCTCTTGCACCCACGTGCATAAAATACGTAGACATTAAGCAAACACAATTCTCTTCTTTCTTTCCTTTTCTTTAAGCATTGTAAAGGATTCTTCTTAAACATCTGCAGTTGTCCAAGCTGCATATCTTGCTCTACTAAAGGCAGAAAGTGTGGTTGAAAAAAAAAAAAGATGTGTTTTTATGTGTAGAGATATATATAAATAAAATATATCCCCGTTTTCTGCTTAGGGAAGAGCAGTTTTAAGTATTGAAATAATGCAAGCTGAACATTTTTCTAATGAGCATCGTTTTATTTGAGTCGGAAATACTGAAACAGTGCACATCACACAGGTCAGCAACTAAAGCCCAATTACATACTTATTTGTAAATTGTCCAATTGCGAAGAGACAGCAGTCAGCTTTTCTTTCCCAATCTAGAGCGTCTCTTAGGTATATATTTACAATTCCTACACCAGCTTCATAAGCATAAAATGAGATCCAAGTCTCTTACTTGCCTTGAGGGTTTTCTAGATTGGGAACGGACTTCGTTTTCCAAGTTTGTCTCTAATCCAATAAAGAGGTTTGAAGCATTACTATAGAAGAATAGGTATAAAAATATAATTAATGAATATTGGATAATGCTGACAAACAAGTGAAGAAACATTTTTTTTAAATCTTCAGTGTGGCAGTCTGAATCAGGATTTAGCTCACAGCAAATTGCCATTCTAAAGCATTCAAAAATAATTTGCCAAGACATAAAAAAAAAAAAAGATAATTGCTTAAAATAGTAATGTTAAGAAAAATCAACAAATGACATCAAACCAAGAAAAACTTCCAGTTCTTTTTATTTGTTTACTGGCTTTTTATTTCCTCTTGGGAAACTCTGAAGCCAGATTTTCAGGCTATCCTTTGCAATTATGGGAACCCGGAAAGATTAGTTTTTAAATGCAAGCCAAGTTTCTCAAGAAGAAACATGACTCCAGGAACTGGGACTTGAAGAAATAAAGAGCAAATGCCGCAGTATTTGAGATGGCTGTGTTGACTTTTGACTTTCCCACAGGCCAGAAGAGCCATGGTCCTTGACAAACAAAGACGATGGTGCATGGCTCCCACTAAGATCCGCTTGCAAATGGCCTGATGTTGGCAGTTGTAGGTGCGAAACGCTGCGTGTTATCAGTCCCCGGCCGAGTGGTGGCAAAGAGCTTTGAGGGGCAGCACGTAATAACGTTGAGAAGGCATGAGAGGCCAAGCGCTACACGCCGGGCTCTGTCGTTCCAGTTTGTCCCTGTTTTTTAAGTAGTAGAGCATGGAGCGATGTGAGAAACGAAGGGTGGAGCTGAGTAGTTGCATGAGTAACATCTGCAGGACTGGGCCTGATCCTCTTCCCACTGAAATCAACAGGCATCTCGCCAGCCCCGGCGCTGGGACCAGGATCTGTGCCAGCAGAGAAAAGGGAAACCGATTAGGCTCTTTCTGTGGCCTGCTCAAGGAGAAAGTATTTTTTTAAAAAAAAAAAAAGGCATGAATTGGTGAAAATAAATGGTACTATGAAAATAGACGCTTTTGCTAATACCCTTAGGGACATGTTTTGTAAGCAACGTCTTTAGTTCTGCCAGTCTTCCTTCAGACGTGCGGGAAGCTTGGCACCTGGTTGGAGGAGTCAGTCTCTGGGTTTGGAGGTGTGGGACACGAAGAACTGGAAGTGGAGATAGGCGGCCACTTGCATCTCTGTGGCGAGGTTGCCGTGAGGACAGGGAACGTGTTTTTCTCAGCTTGGGAACGTTGCATTGCAGCTTTAAAAAAAATGGAAATACCATCCTCATGACCTGGATCTTTTCCCTAAGCTTTTCCTTTCTTTTCTTCTTTTTATTATAGTTAATCTTATTTCTAAATACCAATTTTCCTCACCCCAAGGAATTTAGTACGTAATGGCATCTTTACCTCTTTCTACCCCAGTGAAGTTTTTGAGGTGGTTTTTCATTTCTGAAGAGGGCTTTTTGGGTTGGGTTTTTAAGTATGGTAAATTAGAGTAGAAATAGGTCAAGCGATTAGTAACTGCTGGTTTGCCGTTAAAAGCAAATCACATTAAAAATGATTCTTCATATTTCTCAGTGTATGTGCCAGCTATGTGTAATTTTAGCTTGTGGTAGCAGCAATGGGTCATTTGGGGCAAGGGAAAACAAACCCTCTGGAATCAGAAGTGAGAGCAGAGTAAGGAAAACAACGAAAGCACATGTAATTATTTCCTAAAAAAATGTAGTGCTCCAGTGAGGTTTCATGAATCCTGCGTGTAGGACAGTTGCAGCTTTGAACCTAGTGTGTTTGGAAAATTGCTTACCTTGGTAGTGCAAGCATAACTGCTTTACTGATTTGTGAACTTTTCTGTTTAAATTAAATAAAGAGAAAATTTTCTTATTCACTGTTTTGTCAGCTTGTGGGCCATAAGCAGAGCTGTTACAGTGCTGGCACATCTGAAAACATGCTTTTATATTACCTGGAGAGTTTTTCAGGCATCAAATCAGCTTGTAGTGGTAATACCCACACTGTTAAAGTGAACTCAAGGGTAGAACGTATGTACTTGGCATTCCTCAGACCATAAAGCTGTATGTTTTACTGCTAAAATTTTGCTGCCTCCTCCAGCACTGTTCGTTTTGGGTAATCTTAAATGTCACAAGGTGCTTTTCCAAAATTGACCGCAATGATTGCGTTGAACCTTTTGAAAGACAAGTCTCATTTGTAAAGAAAAGATTATCAGTGACTTGTTTGCTATACTTCTAAAAATTGCTTGACGTGTATTTCTGAACTGGTTGGGGAGCTCCTTTAAACTTGTCGTACTCTGAAGTTCTCTTAGTTAATGACTGCAGCTTAGTCTGCACTAGAAAATGGTACGTCAGCGAGGGTTGTGTGTAAATCACTCTCCTAACACATTCAGCTGTGCCAGCAGAAACTGGAGGGTAGATGAAATTATTAAAAAAAAAAAAAAAAAAAAGATTATTTTGCTGGTGTAGCTTGTTCCTTCCAAGAGACAGGTTTAAACTATACTGTGTGAGGGGTTCTTTGCTCGTATAGGCTGTGTAGGGGTAAGAGACAGTTACCTGCGTAACTTTGTGAACTCCCTTAAGTGCTCTCACGCTAGGAGAAATACTTCCTGTCACCAAGATGGCCTGTTTTCAGAAGCCCATGCCACCCTTACTTAGACCCAAGCAATACTGATTTAATGTCTTTTTAGAAGTGAATTCATTTAAGTTCCCTCCTTGTCCTGATGAGCTAAAGGGCATTTCTTACAGTCAATCTGATCAGCAGAATGTAAGTTGCAACCCATCTGAATTCAGTGCTGACCTGGCTTTGGGCACAGCGTCGGGCAAGGCACTTCCCAGGGCCCCTCCAGCCTGAAGGATTCAGTGGCTCTGGGCAGGACTGTGCCAGTTCATGGGCGATGGTGCAGCATGTGCTGTATGCATAAGAATGACTTACGTAGCCTTCATAGGTGCTGACAAGGTGATCCAAGAAAATAGCCTGAATGGGTGAAAAAAAAGATTTTTTGTATCACAAATGCTTTCTGAGTGCCTGGATCTCTCTTCTGCTTCATCTGGTGATCACTATGGTTCCTCTGCACCTTGCCATCCCTGGCAGGTTTCAAAGGTGCAGGGCTAGCAATAACAGCACTGTTAAATTCTAAGTGTTGTTACGGTTCCTGTTGTTTTTCCGATGTTGTATCTTTGACATGCAGCGGTGCATGCCATGTAGAACAGCTGTGGTCCATCTACCATCCCTCCCTTGCACTCAGTAACCTCAGTGAGCTAGCAGTGGGAAGGAAAATGGCACAAAATTTTCCAATTCCTCCTTTAGCGTTCAGAAGATTTTTTGTTTTAGGATCTTTTTCTTCTCTGTGGCACAGAAGTGATCGTCCAGATGGATTTGCTGAGCATGGTCATGGGGGGTTATGGAGGAGATCTCTCATCTCCTGCTTCTTTGTCACTGTGCTGGCACCACTTACGTTCCCAGTAGTGTGGTGCCTCTCCGATTTCCTGTCTCTACATGCCAGATCATGGGAGCTAGACAGTCAGCAGCGCTGTACTGGGGCCGGAGCCAAAGAAGAGGAGCAAAAGACATGAGCAAAATTCTTTCCTTGGGTGAAGCTCTGCACTAGGGGTCTTAGGTTATTGACTTGGAATGACTGAACCAAGTCTTTCTAGCAATTTGAAGTTGGGGCCTATAACTGGAAGTGCTCCTGTCCCCTCTTTTTTATACTATCCTATTCCAACAGTGTTGCCATTTGGGCTGCGTCTAAATTCTGTGGAGTCTGCAGGGCTGTGAAGAAAATCCTGAAACTCCTATCTTGCTGTCCCAGTGCTCCACCGTGTACTCAGATTTCCCATTTTGTTTGCCAACTCATTCTGAGACTAAAACCAAAATAAAGACCCAGCGTGTTCCATGTGAACACTCAGATCCTGCAGGGAAAAGTTCTGCAAAGCAATCTGAATGGCAACAGGAATGATGGCTTATTTTTGGACTTCAAAGACGCTCAGCAGTAATTTGGAGACTATGAAAGTCTGGAATTGATAGCACTGAACTAGCGGTAGCCACGCAAGGTTCTCTGCAGAGTTGCAGTTCTAGTCAGCTGGACCCATGTGTAAGCTGGAGAAACAAACCATGGTGTAGGTATTGCTCAAAGTGCCTCACAGTGACAGAATTTCATTTTTTGTTAATGGAATTTATCTGTTTTGTGATCCAGTGCAACTTGAGAGAGAGAGCTAGTTGTGCTGCCCACTGTTTTTGAAACTCCCTTTACAAGATCACCAGCCACTACAGGGAGCTGCTTTCCAGCTAGCATGGCACAGGCAGGCTGCCCTGATTCCGACTCTCATCCTGGAGGTTTTTTCCAGATCCTGCCTATTCCCCGCAGGTCTCCCTTAATTGCTGACATTCTTGCTGGCCCTTTGTCGGATGACTGGCAGACTGTCACCAGATCCCTCATCTCAAATCCATCAGAGGAGTAGCAAAACCCAGCTCTCTTACAGGGACTGTTCCATCCTTTCGTGACCTGACATAAACCAGGGTTTTCAGTATTGAAGATTGGTTAGCAATTTTTTTAATGGCATGGGAATGCTTGTCTGAGAATAGCTTCATAGTTATGCTCTTGTGATCCAAAACAGACAGAAACATGGGTCTATGTGCATCTGGTTGCTGTAGGGTAGGCTGTAGGGCTTTTGGTTCATTTGGTTTTGGGTGGTATGGTTGGTTTTGTTTTACTTTGAGATGTCACTTGAGAAGAGATTTGTCCTAATTTAACAATAATCCACGATCTGGAGGCAAATGTATGTTTGATGATGCCCTAGTGTTTATAGAATGATTAGTTCTTTATTTTTGACAGGTCTTTCCTGTGATAGGATCTGTGCTTTGGGGCTGCACTCTTTGCAAAACTGAGAATGAAGAAGCTCAAAGGGTTTAAGATAGATCAGTCTCTCTTTCCTCTTGCCTCCCATGGTGAATTTGCTCCCATGGTGGTTGCATAAGGCAACCCAGCTGAGCAAAGCCTCAATAAAAGAGAAGCAGCTTGTTACTTGCTTTCTGTCAACTTGCCACACTCCTTCTGTACACGCTGCTCTACACCAGTTGCAGACTACCACAGTAAATAGCTTCCAAAACTCCAGCAGTCCTTTCTCCCATATGCCTTTGCTTGTTAGCATGGCTGAAAGGCTTTTGTGCTACTGCAGCACAGCTCGTCCGCTGATACTGCATGGTAGAAACCAGTTTATTATCAGTGTCCTTTTTGATACTTTGATAGCCCTGGCTGGTCATACGTTTCTGCTCCTGGAAAAGGAGTGAATTGGGTATCTGGAAATGTAAGCAATCACAGCTTGGAGTTGGGCAGCCTCACTTGAGGCATTTCCACTGAGGGCCAGACTCAGGACTCGCAAGTCTTTGTGAGGAATCTGGAAATCCTTCGCTGGAAGGGTGTGCGGAAATCCAAGGCAGCAGTATTTTTCCAGCATGCTGGATGTAAGTAGCCCCTCAGAATAAGGAACTTTTCATCAATCCTCATTTACCTTATGTTCAGAGTGTGCGCCCTGTAGGACTGGAAATTGAGACCGTACTTCAACAGGTTGTAAATGAGCAGGTTTAGGCAATTTGGATCAGGTGGTGTGCAAGGCTTGCCGCATCGGTGGCAGGATCCCTCTTCCAAGTTGAACTGACTTGCAGCTGCTCAGCTCCTCCATTATACAGGGTGCGGGTTTCCTGCTGTCCCACAGGATAGCGTGACAGCTCTGGCTTGCAAAGAGCTACTTTTTTGCTATGTTTCTACATTGTTTGCTCCATCTAAGTTAGTGAGGTACCTGTTCTGTAGTGACGGGTACAGCATGAGCCTACACTGGCATGCTCTAGCTACCTTCCTACATACTCGCTTTCATCCAAGTTGTACAGTATGAGGAAAGACTTGGCATTGTCTTCCTGACTTACCAAATCTTGTATTAGTCATGTCTTTGGGAGATGGTGGCAGTTCTTCACCTCCCACGCATAACCTAGATATAGTCTTGTACCGGGCTCAATATGAATTAAAAAAAAAAAAAATCCTAATTCCTCTGCTTCTTTAACGGCAAAAGGAAATAATTCATAAACGTTACAGTTTTGTTTGTCTGATGAGAACGGTAGCCTATGCTATCAAACGGTATTTTTTGCTTCCCTTCCCCCTCTTGCTGTTGCGGTAGGGCGAATTGCATCATTTTTAATAAGATTAGAGCTATTTGCATTTTAAGGTGTTCAGGGTATTAGCTGGCGGTGTGTCAGTTTAGTCTGTCTGAGCTGGCTTTGGTCACCTCCCATAAAGGTTAGAGAGTTCAAAAATATTGTGCCTTGTTGAACTGAGAGTCTAGACACGTCTGGAGAGATCCTTAGTTTTCAGGGTTTGTCTAAGCTTTGTTTCAATAGGGGTGTGAAAGCTACCAAAAATGACAAGCTAACACAAAGGTTTGAAAGTCATTTGAGTACTGTGTGGGTGAGAAATGCCTGTATCTGTACTCTTTAGTCAAGGAACAGTAAAAGGGCACACATTAAAAAAATAAAGAGCACTGTCAAGCAAATAAAAGGCCCTTTATGCGTGTGTAGAAATGGAGAAGGAGTTTGGGATTGCTCCTGGCTTTACTGTAGAAACTTAGGTGTGCTGTTCAGACCTCTGCGTGCCAGGCTCTAGTCTTCTGTCTGCGTTCGGCCTGATCCGTGCAACCTTTCCTGGATGTGAGCCAGGCGACAGCCTTCCCTAAGGCTTCAGGAGTGAAAGAAAAGAGCAATAAATATGCAAAGTATTATTCCTGCAGGACTGCACACTTTGCCACTTCTGGAAGCCTGGCTGATGGTGGTGGCCCCGTGCTCCATGCAGCCATGGCCATCCCTCTGTCCTGCTCAGGTACCTGCCCTGTGTGCCACCTTTCTGTTCAAGAGGGCTTTCTCTGAAGAACTGCCTTGAAAAGGCCCGTTCCCTTTTCTCCTCCTACGCCAGTGAACCTCTTTTGCCCTTTGAGGAGAAAAAAGCATATTGACCAAGAAGATGGTTTTCAGGGGAAGATCTCGAAACGAGAAGCAGAACTGCTTCTATACCAAAAGCTCTCTTGAATCGTGGAGAGTTTAATGGGTCTTAACAGAAGTTGGACGGTTGCCTGGGCCTTGACAGATGCTGGTGTGTATTGTGTGCTCTCTGTAGGAGTCCCTGTATGCTGGGGTCATCTTACCTTGTGTAGGTACTTTGAAGTGGTTGGGGTAGGAATGCTTAAGGATATGCCACAGAGAACAGTTTTGCAGTTGCTGACAGATGGACAAAACACCGGAGTTACACACTGTTTTTCTCCCCAAAAAGCTTGTGATTTCTCAACTAGCAGATGAAGTAACCTGGGAAGAGGACAAAGGAACAGTAACATAAGCGAAATATCCCCGTTGAGGTTTCCTAGAGAGCTATTTATGCAGAACAGGAGCTGTTTGGTTCTGCAAGTTTCTACAGACAAATTATATTCTTGACCACTCTTCAGTTCTGCTCTGATTCCTGGAAATGTATAAATAAGAACGTCAAGTTTCATTAAAAAAAGATAGAGCATGTTTCTAGCCTTCCTGACTGCAGTCTAAATCTTTAAGGTATGGCCTTAGTAAACGCAAATGTTTCTAAACGACAGAAAACAATGGAAACGTATTTTTTTAGTCTTGGGATTAACTTCAAGTGGGCAATACTAAAATTATCAAACCTTCATGATCAGTAGTGCTAAAGGCTCTTGAAGGATTTAGCCGCTTCAGCAGTTATGTTTAATTTGAAGTGTGGAGAAAGAGAGCAGCCCGTTTATTTCCCTAGTTATTTAGGCACCATTGGTGATATATTTGTGCATTTGTATATTTAATACAGGCTTTGATGTTTTCCCTTATGCATCTTTTTATTATATAAATAATGTCCTTGTTTCTTACTGTTTGTTGTTAGTGTGTGCAAATACATTCATCTTTTGTTTCACCCTTCCCTAGTGACCTGTTACATTTAGTTATAGGATATGCAGAAAGGAAATAATTAGTCTAACTTTGATCTGCCCTTGAAATTGCGCTGTGCTTTTAAACCACTGTAGAAGAGGAACAGTAAGTTTATTTCTGCTCTCCTCAGCAGCAAAGCACAGAGTGAATCTAGGCATTGTAAACTATTGTCTTACAATAGCCTAAAGAGCCACTTTTTGACAAATGAGTTGTAGATGGAGACTTTTCTTTCCAGTGCGGAGATGCTGCAGATAGCGCAGTGGTGTGCCAGGAGCTCCTGAACTGTGAAATCAGAAGAGACAATTAGATCATCGCTTCTGAGCACCTGCATGGGTGCCTGTTTCATCTCACCCGCTTACTTTCATATAGTCTCTCAGCTTAGTTTGGGGTTTTTTTCCACTTTTTTACATTGAAGCTTAGTTTGTCGTTGATTCATTTCTGCATACCTCTATGGCTTTTTTTTTTTCTTCTTTTTCTTTTTCATTTTGGCATTCTGCTTGGCACTGCAGGAGCAAATTATTAAAGGTTCCCTGCTCCAAGAAGCTCTGGAAAAAAAAAAACAAACAACTGCCGAAGTTACTTGAAGTGGGCTGAAATTTGCAAACTCTTAAGGGAAAACCGGATATAGTTTTCTGTTCCTGGTCTCCATAGTCTGGAAGGAAAGCACAGTTTGGGTGATAGAGCAAAAATTAAACAGCTTTGAGATTTGTTTTTTCCAGCTGCTGGTGGTGAAGGAGACTCTTGGGTAGTATGGCCACAGCATTTGAACTGTGTGTCCATCTAGTTCATTTGCTTTTACTTAAGTTGAACCTTTCAGATTGCCTTTTTGGTTTTTTAAACCTTTAGTTATTTCCCAGCGTGTGTTGTTTTTTGAGACACCAAAAATACTAAAAAGATAGGTAATAGGAAGATAGGAAACAGCTTTATTTCTGTTGGTATCTGGACATTGTTTTCACTGTTTCTTTTACTGCTCAGAAAAAAAGAGAGCAGAAGGGATTTGGAGTACAAAAAATACAATGGGTGCTAATTTCTCCTGCTACTTCCCTTAGTCTGGCTGTGCCTTTACTGTGTGTGGCTTGGTGGGAGATTGTCCTAGTGCAACAAAAAGCTGTCTTGGTGATTCAGTAGATGGTCCCTGATATATGAGAAATAATATTTGCTGTCAAAATCCTAAAAAGGCTTCATTTGGGGTGGTGGGTTTTTTTTTTTTTGCTAGGCAGCTGTTGAGCTAAGAATACCCAGAATTTTGTACAGTGGATGTGAGCATTTTACTCAATCGCACCTCCTGTTTCCTAAGCAATTCATCTTTTTTGTCGTAGTTCCAGATCTCAAGATTGTAGATGTAAGGACTTGCCTTTTTTTAATTATGCAGTGCTCAGGCCACTGCAGTTGTAATTCTTGACTGAAGGATCCTTATGTTCCTGTAATACAAATAAATGGTGAGAATGAACTGATTTTACCAAAATGTTGTTTAACAGGCATGGATGAAATGTGAAACCAAGGTCTTTGTAGATTCTCGTAATTAAAGATCCCACTGTATAGTTTGTATTATTTTTTGTTACTATTTTTATTTGGATTATCTATGATTAGTATTGAGCGATGGTTTCCAGTCCAGTTCAAGTATTTTTGTTCCTTTTATCTATTAGCTGTGTGTATTTCCTGCCCAAAGCCATTGTGTTGTTGCTTTAAGACGACAACATCCCCTGTGCTGTACCCCAGAGCTAGATGCAGTAGTATATAAAAGTGTCTTTACACACTTCACACTATTATGATGCTAAATTATTTAGGTTTTTCAAAAGGCATTTAGTCCTCTGCTAGAAGAGGATTCAAATGTGTACAGCAGTAGTGGTTATTACTCAATGTATGTTTGTCCATAAATGCATATGAAAGGTAGAGATATTAATTTTAGTTTCACTGAGTCTACCAGGCTGGAAACGGAATGTAAATCTGAGTATGTATCTCTCTGTTGTGTTTTGCCTCTAGCAGCTTTTAGAATCACAAATGCACATTTTTAATGACTAAATGTAACATTAGCAGAGAGCCATTCTGCCCCAGTTGTTTCATCGGAGAATGGACTTGCTAGAGCCTGCTTTTAAGTAGCCATGTCTGTCTAATCAAGGTTTCCCCCTTCCCCCTGAAAAAAAAAAAGAATGTTAAAAAGCAGAGAAAATGAGATTATTCATTTCTGTGCAAACTTCAGTGTGGCAGCTGGAATGCGAATTAAAAGGAAGAGGCCATGTATGGCTGCACAAAAGACACTTTCCTCCAGCAGCTGGTATTTTTGCTCAGCCCTACCACAGGTGGGCAGGAGGCTGTGCGGTACCCCCGGGGCTGGGACCCCGCGGTGGTGTCGCGATGGGTAACCTGCTGCATTCTCCGGGCGTGGGTGTGGAAAACACTGGCAGAGGTGGAATACTGTAAAGGGTGAAGGGACACCATTAGGTTTTTATATTTTTCTTCCAGTTTTTAAATAAAACCCTGCGGCATTTTAGGAAATTAACAGCAAAACAAAAACATTTTTGAAAGCCACCATAGCCTTTCTTTCTGTTTTGTATTTCTACACTCCCTAAACACGGGGCACCGCTTTGCGGATGTTGGGGCTGGGAGCGCAGGTTTGGCAGTGTCGCTGCCACCTGCTTGCTCTTTGCAGCTGCGATTTGGAGAGGGCCCGCGCCTAGATGGTGGGACCAGCCTTGGGCTGAGGCACCCGGGGGATGAGCAGCTTCCCCATGTCAGTGGGAACGCAGCGGTCCAGCGTCCGCTCCTCTCCCCCGGCATGCCGCAGCAGGGAGCTTGAGGCTTGCAGAGAGCGGGAGGATACTTGGCGTTACCCTGCCTATACCTGCTGGCAATTTCTGCAAAGCAGCTAGCCTCTGACATCTTGCTCCTGTGTGAGGAATGGGTATGAGTCCTGTTGGACAGGCTTTGGGGTTTGGGGGGGTCTATAAGGGGAAATGGAGCTTGGCCAGCTAGAAGACTCCATGTGGCATCAGCTCCTGGCACCTTCCCATTCCCTTTTCTTTCCCAGTAGTGTGAAAACTGATCATCTTAAATGAAGTGGTTAATGTACACGATTAAAAAAAAAAGAAAAAATACACTGCAAGGTTGATGTGAGAAAAGGCAGAGAAACTCTTGACCGACCCGAGGACAAGGGCGATTCAGAAAGCCGTGCAGCTGATGATGAGATAAAGCGCAAGGGATCGTCTCTTCTCTGTCCCACTGGTGCCGGCAGGTTGGGAGGTCTTTGCCAGGCGAGGCGTCCTGCCGGCTCCCTGAAATGAAGGCTTTCGGAGAGGTCAGGGCTTTCACGCTGCTGCACCCTCTGACCGGGCTGATGTGGGGAAGGGAAGAGACCTGGGGTGAGAGGCAGCACAACTGCTTTTAAGGGTATGACCTTAGAGGAAGAGGAGTTGGAAAAGCCAAAGATAAAGATGGCCCAGAACATCCTTAAGGCTGCCAAGCCTAAAATTAGACACAGGCTAGGCTTTGTTTTCCTTGCAGGCTCACATGCCGCATACGTCTTCCCCCAGTTGTCCTACTCCGCGAGGACGGCGAGTCCTGACGCCGAGGAGCGCTTGACTCCCTGGGAATAGGTTTCTTGTGACTTTCTGTGCTCCCCGTCGTCACACGATGGGAGCAGGCGGGCGATGTGGCAGAGCTGCCGTCAGTGCCAAAACTTTGTTGAACTGCAAGGAGGGTCAAAAATTATTATTGGCGACCAGATGAGGTATTGCAGAGTTGATGTAAGGAGTCCATGCACATGACACAATTCACTGAGTCACTTACACAGTGGTTTAAAATGCGGGCAGTGGATCAGGAACAGGCAGCAGAAGGATGCTGGATACCACATGTTGTGGTACACACATGTTGTAACCCTTCCCTCGGAGGCTGTCCCTTATGTTTTGGTGGGGCACCTATTAACAGTTATGCCCAAAAAATCCACTTTTGCCAGATGAGGAAAAAAAAAAGTTTGGGCAGAGCTTGGCCATTCTGGGTGGGCCAAAACAATGTTGAAAGCTTATACTTGGGGCTGCACTTCTGTGCAAATACGGTTTCATTCTCATGTCAGCGCATTAAAATGGAGTAGTGTGACCGTGTAGTCACTACTGTTTAAGATGGTGTATCTGTTAAGCAGACATGCTGTTAAATCAGACTTACTCTTTGAGCTCTGAAACAGGCTATCTTAATTTTATTCAGAATTCGCTTAGCACTCTTGTATCCACATTATGCAGCATAAAAGCCTGTTAGATACGTGCTCGCCTGGGAGCCCTGTGACTGAGCAAGAGCCTTTCTGATTTGTTTGCCGGGTTGCTACCAACTCTGTATGAGACTTGGGCAGTTTTAGAGGGGAGGAGTACAGGTAAACCTGGCTGCAGTGGTATTTTTGGCTTCTCTGCTAGCTGCCGTGCAAGGGACTGATCGGCCCAGGACATTTCAAGAATGCAGAATTTGGTTTTTCATTTTGCTTCTCCCTGCCTGTCCTTCTGTTTCCTCCATCTGCTTAGGGAAAGCAGCGGTTTTACAGCTGCCTTCTTTAATCCCCTTTGACTGGACTGCAATTGTAGCCGAGCGGTACCTACATTGTAGGGAGGGAGAGGCACCGAGTATAATTCTGCACCAAGGGTTTTACACTTGTCTCCTTGCTTGCTGCGTAGCCAGGATAAGTCGTAACCATTTCTCCAAATCCCTGTGAGTTTTTCTTCAGAATGAAGTGATTAACTTCTGCTGTAAACTTCCCGTTGTCTAGGGCATCCAGGCCTTGCGCTGAGCTTGACAGCATTCAAGATCTCCTGCCCACATAGACTATTAGGTTCTGCTTATCCTTCGTTTCCACTGCCTGGTGAAATATTAGATAACAGAAATATTAAATAACAGGTAAAGAGCTTACCTTACATGCGTCTGAACTGACAAATATGGCAGCCTTTCAGTAAAAAGGCTAATGCAGACAAGGCCTTTTTCCTGGCTAGAATAAGAATGAGGCCGGCACTTGTCTTCTGCCGCTGACAACGGTCAGATGCGTGCGGCATGATTTCCATAGCATCCAGACAGTCGGAGCACCTAATATCTACCTGTCTAGTCAATACATCAGCTTTGCTAGAGCGGGGAGCTGAAGTTTGTCATTGAGGCGGGTTTCTAATGCAGCACGAATAGATCTTTCAGCCGTACCCCTGGGTAAACATTGTAAGCCTGGCAAATTTATTTACCAGCAGTGACAAATAACTGTGTCAGTCACTTTTGTTTTCTTCCCTAAATAAGATGTTCTCTATAAATGCCCTTATGGATTTAATTTTTGTAGCTGTAAGCAGGGGGGAAGCGGAAAGGGGGGGACTTCTGCTGTTGGAACAGGTTAATATTAGTGTTTATTTCCCTGTGTTTCTGCACATGAAAAATCAGTTTAAGTTTGGACTCGATGATCTTAAAGGTCTTTTCCAACCTAAATGATTCTATGATTCTAATAACCTTCAGAGGGACCCATTTCAGGATTTAACAATTTGAGGGTAGCAGCTGGGAAACTGTCCTGGTATCAGTATTGAGGGGAATTTGGCTTAAAAGCATAGCTGAGAAACAAGTCTTTACTGTGCCAGGGCTACCTGGAGGGGGAAGAGGAGTGGGAAGGAGGGGGCTGCTTTGCCCCCGGGGTGCTGAGCAAGGCCTATTACTCATTTCAGAAGTTTCTTAGCTCATCTCAGGCATAGAGCTGTGCTTGAAGTTTAACACTTCCATTTTGAGCAAGAATACTCACCATTATAATGTGGTATATTTCTGCATTGCATTCATACAGATATTTTGGGAAATTGTTTTCCCAGCCATAAATCCTGAACTGTACATTCGCTGTCGAATTCTCAGCCACCAGCTAAAACCCAAAGTGTCTGACAGCCCATAAAGCTGGGGATCTAGTATGAGAAACCAGTAGCCTTTTTAGAAATGAAGGAACAGAAATTAATGGGTGGCTTGCTGCAGTAGGGCGAAACACGAGTGTGCACTGAATGGAGGAAGTGGAAAGAGTTGTTAGTTGGGCAAGCCAGACACACCTAGACAGCATCCTGAGCTGCTGCCAACCCACACGGGGTTTTTGGACCTTTTCCAGGCTTTGTTCCTGAAAATAAATTGTTGAAGATGGGAAACTTTGAAGATTGCATTGACCAGTGAGCCGTGCCTCTGGGTGTGAGCTTTAAGGGAGAGAACTCAGGCTTCAGATTTGGGCTAGAGGCTCACGAAGGAAAAGCTGTGATCAAAGTTTAGCCTACATTTCATTTGTTTGCAGGAGGTGGTCTGCAATTTTTTTGTTGTTTCTTCCTTATAAATGGGATTTATTCTGGCCTCAGAAATTGAGAAATGATAAATTGTCGATCTGATTATTTAGTTTAGCTGTTGACTTGCTTTGTAGCTGCAATTCATATAACATGATCACCTCTGTATCTATTTCACAGGAGCAGCACATGAAGAAATTAAGTAACGTCTATAAACCATTCAGAATATGTAAAACAATGGTTATATGCTAACTATTATGTTAGTTATTTAATGCTTTGATAGCCATGTTGCAAAACAAATGAGGAGGTGGGGATATCTTTTGGAACAGAATATACTGCAGTGCTTGCCTTGATCTGCATTAGACATCTGCACTGTGAAGTACAAGTGATGCTGAAAGATGCACTGAGAAAACAAACGGGTTACAGTACTGTCGTGTTAGAAATGACAAAATGTGTAGGCAATAGAGAAACTAAAACTACTTCAGTTTCAGGCAGAATTGTAAAGTATTAACTGAAGAAATATAGCAGAAAAGATTATGAACATTTTGGAAACTGGGACTCAGTGAGTTCTTTATGTGACAGAAATTCACACTGTGCTGAAAAAAAAGAGCAAGTTTTTTTTTTTAGGAGAAGAACAGACCCTCCAAATTTTGTGATTTAACACTGGGAACCACAACTCTTATATATAAAAGTAAAAAAAACAAAACAAAACAAAACAAAACACCTTCCTGCACCTTCCTGAAAATTTTTTGAGGTGTTCGGGTTTAAGCTGGCTTTGAGGAAGACACCTACAATGAACAAGAAGTCCTAATCTGAGCTTTCAGAGCAAGAAATATGAGAGGACATGAAGGAAAAATGCCAGAGTCCTTTTAAATTCAAAATGTCTAAGCCGTATGCCCAAAAAAGGAGAGATTCAAGCTGAGAGCCAGTTTGGGTTGTATGACAGATTCATGTTCCTTATATGCACAACCTTGGCTTGAGCAATTCCCTTCTTCCCATCTTCTGTGTGTAAAACAGAAACCAGATATATTGACAGCAAGGTAAAGTTATTTGACGTGTCTGAAAAAAACAGGATAAGCGCTGGAAAGGGTGTGCCTTTTCTAATTAATTTAGCGAAACTGTGCTAATATGATGACATGCAGCTTCCAAGGCAGGAAATATGGCAGGTAAGGTATCAGCAGCAACTCAGCCTCGCAATCCTTAGTGTGGTACGGCAATGTTTCTGAGACTTCATCCATGAGCCATCAGTGATGGGTGCACTGAGGTTTCTCCCGTGACACCCTTTTGCGTACCTACCGCAGCCAGGGGATCAGATCCCTGAGAAGAGAGGTAGGACAGGAAGATCTTGCTGTAAAGAGGATGTAAACTGTAAACTTTGTGAGGGAAGTCATTGCAAGTTTGTGCTGCACTTGGTTGAGACTACAGAAACAGGAGTGGCATGGGATGTACGGGGAGTATATATTGCCCTGCCTGAGGGCAGGGGCTGCGCGGCCAGTCTTTGCCACATGCCACAGGGAGTTTGTATGTGTGGTCCTCGTGCTCTGGTGTGCCCGGGCATCGTGGATGGGAGAGGGGGTGCGCGTGTGCACGTAGCTGTTTGATGAAGTCCTGCGCGCAGCGTCTGGGGCAGGCTGAGATACTGTATGCAGGTGGCCAGCACGTGCCTCCGATGTCAGACGCATCCCAGACCCCGCATGCTCGCTGAATATGCACTGCGCTGGCAAACTGCATGCTCTCATGAGCCGTTTGTCTGGGACTTCGGAATGGCAGAAAGCCTGGTCTGAGCTGCTATGCAGATCAGGATGCCGGGCGTCCTGAAATCCCGGACAAATCCCCTTAGCGCTTTTGGTAAATCTGCAACTGGGATTTACCATTGTGACAGCACATCCTAAGTGTGGTAAAAATAGCCTGTCTCCCAGCATTGCAAACCTGACTTACGTCCCACAGTTAATGGGTGAGCAGTCAAGGCTGTTTCTTGAATCGTTGCAGGAAAGGGGATCACAAAGCTGCATTGCAAAGTGCTTGTCTGGCTCAGGCAAATTCTCTGCAGCTTTGGCTTAAAACTCAGCAGATCAGAAGTATGGCAGAGACCCCTGATCTCAGGCTGAAAGGAATGATGGAGACATCTCTCTGCCCTTTGCTTCTCCAGAAGGCTGTGTCTGCCCTGCGGTTGCCTGGAGGCAGTCTGGAAGGTGTGGCTGTGCGGACAGTGTCCCCACCTAAGCTGGGTGGAAAGCACAGCCCTCTCCCTGGAGGCTGCATAACAGCTTGGTTTTATTTGGTTTTAACCCTTTACCTTAATCCTAATGAAAACCATGTTTTTTATTAAAAATCAGGACCACGCCAAATTTGAAGCATCAGTAGTTTTGCCACCCCAATGGGGTAACGTGGAGAAGTGAGAGGGAGTGAACGTGCTTTTCCCGCTCTGTGTGTGCATGCACACATGGGAGAGCTCGGTTTCTCTGTAACCTTGAAAACGAGTATCTTACTCTCAAAACTTCCTCTCCAACAAGGAGATTCACCCAGAAAGTCTCGCCCCACCCAAACGGGGTGTAACGGTATCTCTTTAGTGGGCTACACCAAAATGCTACCGATGAGTCAGTACAGTGTCGGATGTACAGTCGTACAGAGTGGGAACATAGATTGAAGTAGTTTGAAATGCAGCCTCCCATCCAAAAATACCAGCCAACCAACTGTAAGATACATTAGCTGTCAGTTCCCAGCGTGTCTGGTGAGATTTCAAGCAAATTTTGGTTTTTGCACACAGGAAAATGCCATTGCAGCTGCTTGGGGCTGGCCTTTTGCTCATTGGTAAAGGGTACCTGTCCGTTTGCCACTGGGCAGATTTTGAAAACGCACCTTTGTGATTTAGGATCTTCAAAAGTGGGTTAGCAGCCCAAATTTCACATGGTACTGGTATCAGGCAGCATGTGAAGACTGAAGTGAGTGAGGCCATGCTCTGTCGAAGCGCTGCGTAGGTGCTGCTGTGGTACTGAGAGAGAGAAGAGTAGGGACGGGCAGGAGAGCTGAAGGGACTTCCTTAGGTCACTAGCAGGTCTGTGATAGAGCTGGCGAGAGAAGCTGAATCTCAGTCTGATGTCATAGCTAGTAGACCGTGCATCTCCTTAAACACCTCTTATGCCATACATTTGGGGCAGTCTTGTATGTTCGGTATGCAGGGTCATTTTTCCTTTTCTTTCTCAGTCCCTGAAGTCCTCCTAATGAGACACTTCGAGTTTAATTGTACCCTACCCAATCTAGTATTATGCTGGTAGCACAGGGAAAAAAAAGGATGGAGGAGCAGCGTTAGAAAGCACCACTCAACCCTCCAGCTCTGTCCTGGAGTCTGTTCAGAAACATCCATCCCTCCCGACTGCCTGGGCTCAGTAACATCACAGCCCACCAAGCAGTGGGACCCTGCTACTCCACGTATGAAGCAGCATTGCATTGCTTGTATCATTAGGCTGCTGGTTTTGTTTCTGGCTCTTGGCTTCCACCCTGAAATGACGGTGTCATCGGAACTGCCTAGAGGTACAAGAGTTACCCCGACCTTACGCAGGGTACAAGAGGTTGGTGGTCTTCATGGTAAATGGTCAAGCTGCCTTCCTATCATGCGTGCAGTGTCTCAGAAGTGGCTTGAGTTTGTAGATACCATTAATTCTGCTGAAAACAAGAATACTGTCATTGGGTGGGATTGGCCTCATTTTATGTAAAGTAGATGCAGAATTAAGCTTCGTATCGAGTTGCTAGGGTGCTGTCCATCAAGTGGTGTTTGGAAATCGTTTTTTAGAAGCTATGCCAGTTTTGACATGCTGCTTTAATATTTTTCTGGCTGCAACAGGGCAAGACATAGAAATCTTATGTTGTCATCACACAGAGCTGTGAAGCGTTCTTTTTTTTGTTTTGCTTTCTCTCTCTTGCACTCTGTCATATGGAAACCAGATCAAGATTATGAAATTATTGCCCACAAACTGTGATCTTTTTTCTCTTTTGTGGTGGGAACTGACAAGTCAGTGATGGCTTGGTGCTGTTGGTACTAGCTGTTCGTGCTGCACGCATTTGTATGTATCGGGAAGCACCGAACTTGGCGTGCTTCTCGGTTGGCACACAGGCTGGTGAAACGTCAGATTTTTAATTGTGATAAAGTTCACGAAAGAAAAAATTATGGCAGATGTTTCCTTTTGTCAGAGCCGAACTGAATCATTAAAATGTGATATGATGTACTATGAACAAGTCAGTGTAAACACCATCCCTGTGAACATGTCAAAAGACTGAAGAACGTAGACCATTCATGGTAATGTTAGAAACCATGTGGTCTGAATGCTATATTACCAAGCTTTTCTCTTTAAATGCAGATCATGAATCTTATGAATTTTTATTGCCTTTATACAAAATGAAAAGATAACATATTCTGCTTTGGTAAAAATAGCCTGGTAGCTTCTGCAACGTGGTTGTCATTTCGCTGGTGGTTTACTCAGAGGTCTGCTTTTCACAAGCAGCAGCGAGGTATCCGATTCCCATTGAGCGCTGAGCTCGCTCGCCTCATTCCCTCTTTTCCAGAGGATGTATTTTTGGGAAGTCTTACTCCTTTGCCAGTCTGAAGGAAGCGGCAGAAACGCTGCTGCTTGCCGAGGAATGCCTGTGATGATGCGTTAAAACTGGCTCCCGATAAGTGGTTATGGAAAAACTACAGGAAGCATCCGATGACCAACATTCTCCATGGACTTTCTCTCCTGCCTCCTCCTCACATCTCCTACGTGAGGATTATTGTCTACACGCTCACTTAGGCCATTAGTCAGAAAAGAGGTGCATTAGAAACTTCCTGATTTCCCCATGAGCCGAGTACGTTACATCTGCAGTTATTCTCATTCTTGCTGGCCTAAGAAGTCTTGACTAGATTCCGATTCTTATTCCCAGTCCTGTCAGTTCTCAAGATTTTACCGTAAATTAAGTGATTTTTTTAATGCTTCAGCTGCTGGAATCAAGGGAGCTAACAAATACCTTCATTTTGATGTAAAGGTCAAAGAAACACTGGAAAGATGTGATCAAAGTGTATCCCAAAGTGTTGTTTTATGCCACTCTTCTGATTTCTGATCTGAGGGAGCCTGACTTAACAGTTTTGGAATGCTGGGGATTGGGAATAAAATACTCTGTTATATCATAAAGTGGGTTATAAACTGTAGCAAATCCAAATAATTTTGCATGTCAAGAATCTCAGTCCCCATCTCTTTTGGGGGTGCACTGCAAGTGAGGTGAATGTGTTTTGCAGACCAATTTAAATACTCTTAAACTGTGGCCCCCTTCTACAGATCAATTACATTGATTTATTGGGGAAAATCTGTGTTTGTGTGCGTAGACATGCACAAATTGTATACAAACAATGTATTTTATTTTAAGCGGGGCTGCAGAAGCCAGAAGTAATGAACTTAGTAAAATAGCCATACAGGATTCAGTGATAACTGTTGTTAATGGCAAAGCGTCTATAGTTTTTGCACCATGGCAATTTGTGGAAATGCAGTGTGCTTTTTTAAATTAGCTTAAGTTTTTACACCTCTCCTGCACTGTAGGAACTTAATCCATCATGAAACCTCGTTAGAAGCTGCGCCATTGTATCCTGAGGCAGATGTGAAATTTGTGTGAGTCACTGATTTGCGATGAAGCTGAAGGAAACTGAGTCTACAATTCGTAAGAAAGCCGCCGCCCATTTGGGATGCATTTGCGCAGCTCCTTTTGTATAAACCATTAGTGCTCTAAACTATCCATTATTGTTAGGAGAAGAAATTTAACAATGCAAATAAAACAAAATACTGTGGCAGAACAATTTTATGCTTGATTGTAATGTTTAATGGCATGTTCTCATAAAGAGATTTTCCCATCCTTCAGACCTATCATGTCCGTGACTCACTTGATTTCCGATGGTTTGAACATCCCCCATTTTACTCCTAGAGTGGTTTTCCCTAGATCAATTTCTGTAAACGTACTGCAGTATGGGGTTATCCAGGGTTAATTTCCCTTATGATTACACATCCAGACGGCATGTATGTAAATGCTGCAAGACAAATGATAAGAAAACTGTAGGATAAAAGAAAATGAAGAACCTTCCTTTGTTTTGCTTGTAAATCCATTTTTCAGTATCGATGTATTTCCCTTACTCACTTTTAAAGGTTAACACTAGCTTATATTGGCATTGTAGTTCATTAAAAGCAGTATTTTTCTGTCATCACTGACCTCAAATTTTGCATTATGTTGATTCCCTTTCTCCCTCATATCTCTTTGGATACTTTTTCCAGGTTCCTCTCTTCATCCTTTACTTTCAGGTACTAGACAGCACTCAATGAGGCAGAACTTTGTATCTCTAAACCAGCTGATTATATTAATGTCAGAAATAAAATACTGCTCTTCACATTCTACTTGTATTTTTAGTGCCTTATTGTAATCCTGGTTCTGCTTTCCCTTCTTATCTCTGTTCTGTGTCTTGCCCTTAGGTTTCTTTTTTAGACCAAGATTGCTGGGTTTTCTTGTGATCTTGAAAGGTTTCTGCACTGTCCAGCTTTTTGAAGTCTTTCCATACACCTTCGTCAGAAAGTACTAAAATATCTTGATAGTCTTTTAGTGTGCCCATTGTTTTCTTTTCCTGGCTGCCAGGGAGTTTGTTGGCAATTGAGATTTATGGAGTGAATAATCCACCTGGCAGGAGACTCTCTGTATCTCCAAAGAGTGTTCTTTAGCGGAAGAATGAACGTTCCTTTTTGTGTGTAAAATACCGCTAATAGCTTATTTAGCAACCTATATTTCTACAACAGTTCAGTTTTGTGTTGGAGGTGGATTCTTGCATATGCATAGATTCTAGCACCCATGCTAATTCTGTCTCTCATTTAACTTTCATCTGCTCCTAAGGTAAGATAATGCATGATGTGATCTCTCAGCTTTTTAATGTAGTCCTTAGTGCATCTCTTCTAGCTTGAATGGGCTAAAAAAAAAAAAAATAATGAGGGATGATTCTTCCCTGTACTTGCTGGGAATTGCCTGGAAACCACGGGGAGCTTAGGCAGGGTAGTCATGCTGCAACCACTGAGACTCCACAGAGTCCAGTACCAGGTACTAATTGCAATTACTGCTGGGAGAACTCTGAATAAAAATGGAATTAAAAAAAAAAAAACATTGTGATCCTTTCTTGCCTTTTCTCTTACTTAAATGGCTCATTTTTACAACCACTGATTAGATTTAAGCTCAAAATAATCCAAAAGCTATGGAATATCATCAAAATGAAGGATGGAAGAGGTTGCAGTATTTTCAATGCAGCTGATTTTGTTCACGAGTTTTTAATGGAACTAAATGGAGGATTGAATTAGTCAATGATTAAAGTAAGTGGAAACCACTGTATAACAGTGTTCAGCATAACAGGTACTGTGTGAAATTTTGGTTCTCAGCCACCCAGTTGCTTCGTTCCTTTAGGGATATTTTCATGGTCTGAGTAGCCTGGGCTGATTATCAGCTTCAGATTTACAGCTGCCTTTCCCTGCCCAGAGTTTCTCATTCCTTATGCATCAGCACTAGGAAATTCTGTACCGAGGAAATTCAGCAGCAGCAGGGGAGCATCGAAGTTACCAGCAGCATAATCTCCAGGGTAAACAGGGCCAGCATATTATTCTCACTGTTCCATTTAACCCTGCTGGAGGAGACGACTGTAAATTGCCTGTGTCGAGCTGGCGTGCGAAGACTAATAGAACTGCAGTGGGGATAATTCATGAGTAGATTTTCTCACTCACCAGTGTAAACAGAGCTAGGGCTAGTCAGGTCTGAAACGGTGATCACTTTTAAAACAGCATGTTATAATTCAGTGTCCCAGATTGAACCCTCCTTCCAGCACAGGGAGACAAACCACCACACGCATAGCCAGCACATGGACCACGCAGGCTGTGCAACTAACTATGCATATGAAGGACCGCTTTGTTTTTCTAGGAAACAAGATTTGGAGGGAGCTGTTTAACAGAGGATTGCAAAGGGTGATTTAAAAAAAAAAAAAGAGAAAGAGAGAGAAATCACTTTCACAATCCTTCCTATTAATGCAGAGTAAAGAACAGCTTTAATGGGGAGTTAATTTAGAAGCCTTAAACACTGTCCTCTTCTGCGTTACATCCCTCCACCAAACTTGCTTCTTTTGGGTTGTGTCGCTAATCTATTCACACTGCTCTCAACGGCTTGTTCGTTGTACCTAATCACATTAAACACAATGATATAATACAACTAGATATGCACCTGCTGGCAAATAAGTTACGGGAATTCACTGCCAATGAGAAAAGCAGTTTTCCTTTCCCTGGGATGCTGCCATTCCTCAGTATCTTTTTCTGACAAACTTAACCTATAAACTCCAGATTTAACCGAAAAGGTGAAAATTTACCCCAGGAGATGGCAGTTTGAGAGGTGGGGGTGAGGGGCATTTGGTGGGTGCATCTGCAGTCGCTTGAAGCCTGACGGGTGGCAGGAAGGAGCTGGGGCCATGCCCCCATGGCCACTAGCTTGACGTGGGGCTGGGACTGCAGCATTCGGCAGCGATTATCCGGGTGGTCCCAAAGACCCACAGGACTGCTGTCGGGGCCCTTTTGTCCGCCTGGCTGGCGGGGAGGCTGAAAGCACAGCTCCCCCATGACAGGCACGTGTCACCCCGACATGGCTTTGACCATGAAGCATTGTCCTGGTGCTGCCTGGAAGAGGCACGTAAGGACGCGTGGCCCTGCGTGAAGTGTTAATGGTTGTAGGTTTGTGCCTATCTCAGATGGTTTTCTGGGCTGAAGTTTCGCGCATGGCTCCGAGCTGTATCACAGCGCCGGGAGGGGGAAGCGCTGCTGCACACTCCCCTGCTGTCCAGGTTCTGCAGGTGAGTGACCCCAAGGGGCTGACTGTAGGCAGGAGGAAACACCCCCTTATTTTCCAGTTTCAAGACTGTGGTTTTTCTGTTACTCTTCGGAGTAAGGGCTGGCCAACAGCCTGCCCACAGTCAGTAATGTCTTTAGAGAAGCAGAAAAGAAAAGGGGTAAGTAGCGGAAATGCAAAACTCATATTGAGAAAGCAGCATCTGTCCAGTTTTAGTCACCAAAGCATGACTGTTTTCTTACACTTAAGAGATTAACATCTTTACTATTAGTAAAACAAAAATCAGGTTTTGTTCTTGTGGGTTCCAGGAGTAGTTTTTTGTTTTCCTAGTCAAGACTGAGGAGACAGATTAGTAAACACGTCCTTTTTAAAATTTCACATACATGTTTCCAAGTTTAACTAGCCCTTGGCTTTATCATTAATATGCTAGACTTGTAATGGCTTGTGGAGGAGCATTACGACTCAGTGTGCCAAAGCCTGCTTAGGGCGCTTCAACCCTGTCGCCAGAGCAGCCGTCCTGCTCAGAGGTCACGGTGGAACCTGTTACTGGGAGGGGAATTTTAGAAGAAAGCAGGTCCCCAGTCCGTGTTGACAAAGCAGCTTTTATGGGCTGTCTGGCACTTGCTGCGCAGTTGTTCAGCCCCTAAAGGGTTTGATTCACATTAAAAACTTGATGATGGATTCTTAATAAATAGGTAATGAGCCAAATATTGTTCTGAGGATGTTCTTGAGGATGCTTATCAGGTGTGTTGCTTATGGATACTGCAGTCTGTAACCATTTTGCAGTCATTGTGCCTGCACTTGTACAGTAATATTAAAGAAATTTTGGTAGGTAGGGAAGTAGCGGGCTAGAGCGGGAGTAAAGTGTGTAAAGTATCAGTCTCTCTATGCGGCGAATCCCCAGTCTTGCCAAAGCAATTGTTTTATGCTGTAAATTAATGTCTTTCAGGAACTGAAAAGGCTCTAAACATCCAGGCTTCAATTGTATGAGACCAAAGTAAAGGAGCAGCATTAATACTAATATATTCATTTTATTTTGTTTTCTGCTTAGAGTCTTTAAACTACGCTTATTTGAAACCAACTTCTCATTTCAAACATGAGGTTTGGGAATGATGTATGTGGGTCAATCTTTGGCTCAGAAACTTTGTTTTACACTTCAATCCTTGACAATGGAGAATTTGCGACAGGAAGATAATCGGCCTCAGCAGCAACTCTGTAAACACAAAGCGGGTCATGCCCATACAACAGCCATGTTTAAAAGGCCGGTCTGTTGAATTAATTGTTTTCAAAGTAGTCTAGAGGCGATAAGATTGTAGTTTTGAAGGTGCTCCACATTTGCTATCTGTACTGAATTATTTCCCTCTGCTGGTAGCGGTGCTGTAGTCAGTTAATACTCTGCTTGCACAAAAGCATTCCACAATTTTAAATCATTCTGCTCTTCTAGGAACTCTCAAAGGATATTTATTTACAGTCCACAATCACTGTTCCCCAGCTTGTCTGTACTGTTTGGATTGGGGCTTTAGACCTTGCAGTATTGAGCTAAACATCAACAACTGTTTAATAAATCCAGACAGTGGGGAGAGCCTGTAACCAAACGAGAGGGTCCTGCTGTGTGCGGTGGATATGTATCTCGGGATGTGTCTCCCTAATATTTTAAACCCCCTGACTCCTTCTAGTGCAAGCCTGATGGGTGACCACAAGCTGGCTCACTCCTCTCAGCCTC
>NW_009204487.1:0-484 GCF_000690835.1 Fulmarus glacialis
GGCGGGGAGCAGGAGGAGGAGGAGGAGGAAGAGGCGCGTTTCGGTGCGGGCAGGTCGGCAATCAGCGCGGGGCTGGAGGTCGGGAGGGGATCGGGATCCTATCCTGTCCTCTCCCTCCCGGCCCCCCTCGCACCACCCTTGGCTGCCCACGGTGCGTGCCCGTGGGGACCGCGCGTGTGTGTGTGCGTGTATGCGCACACGCCTGCGTACGGATCATTTAAGGATATGTGCATATCTGTATCTAAATGGTCGTTTCGGTAATTATGTGCAGCTCAAAGGTCGTTTAGAGGTAAAAATTATACATATATATGTATTTGGAGGCCATTTCTATATATATATAGACATACACGTGTAAACGGCCGTATATTTGGTAAAGTCTTCCTGCAAATATCGTGTATGTATGTATTCACCAGTGTTGTAAGTCTGTTTAAGATATTTGTAATTGTGTGTATCATACAACTATGCCAGTTACATAATTTATAAT
>NW_009204487.1:567-1211 GCF_000690835.1 Fulmarus glacialis
CTTCGAAATGTTTTCTACAGTATGTAGAACTGTATATACAACAATTTCGAATTACAAGTAATGTATATATAATGTGCCTCATAGGCATGATATTTCATCGCGTGTTTCACAAATGTATCGTGTAATGAATTACGAATTTGTCACATATGTCATGTATATATATACAGGTATAATTGTGTGTGTGTGCGCGCTAAACTTGTAAATTATCGGGGAACCAACAGGACGAAGTAGGAGGCAGAAGCCCCGGGCAGCCATCTATCAAAGAAAACCCACCCCGCGGGACATAAACACGCTGATTTTGTTTCGGAGCCTGGCTCGGCTCAGCGAGAGAAATGTCATTTCGAAACCACGGGGCAGCCGAGCTGGTCCCGCCGGCGGAGCAGCCCCCGGCCCGGGGCAGGAGGGTCCCGGGACCCCCAGGGTCCCTGCCAACCCCTGGCGCAATCGCCCCGGGGCAGGTAATGATGGTTGCGGGACTGCAAACGCTGTGTTTCCACAGCTTGTTCTCGGGAGGAGGAAGCGCGGATGCCTGCAAACAAATCTCTGCAGAGAAATTAAAATAAAGACGCGACAAACAAAAAAACCAAAATAAAATAAAAATCGTAGCGAAACGGAACCCAACAGCTTCTCCCGGCGGAGCCAGC
>NW_009204488.1:0-4802 GCF_000690835.1 Fulmarus glacialis
AAACTTTAAAAAATGAGGTGGGAGAGAAAACAGTCTATTTTCTCTACCTTTTTTTCTGCTTATAAGACAAGTGACCTTCGGTTTGAGAAAAGGAAGATCAACATGCCATAGTCATCCTGCCAGATGTTTGTACCATCACTTAGAGTCCAGTCTCATATTGCTGGTTTGGCATTTGGCACAGATGACAGGGGAAGACATTTCAAGCAAGGGAAGAGACAAGAGCCTCTTAAATTGATAATTAAGTTTGTGAAAATGATAGTCAATAAACTGGTTAACATTGACAAGCTCTATTCCACGCAGCTTAGAGATGCTAAAATATTCAGAAAAATGCAAAAAACACAATGTAAGAATGTAAAATACATGGTAACTCCAGTTAAAAAATGCTGTAGCATTAATAAGCTAAAATTTTCTTATATTGAGAGGGTAGACATACTAATGATTCTGGTTTTTATATGGCTGGTTCCTGCTGTACCAGGATTGTAAAGGGAAAGCTTTGGGTTAAATCTGCACCTTGCATAACACGATTCACTAGATTTATACTGATGACAAATTTGACTTTTATCTCATTCTCAGTTCCATTCACTGTGACCCGTCTGCCTTTTCCATCCTGATGTCAGGAATCTGGGTCTTCAGTTTAGTTATCCTTATCTTATCCTTATCAGTAACAGAACGGATAAAAGACAAAGTAGCAGAGAAACCAGCAGAAGCTCCTCTGTCACTCCTCAGCATGGCTTCCTCCTGACAAGCAGTGACTGCCTTTTCCCTCTAGCCCAGCAGAGCTGGAGGAAGCTTCCTCTTACGTGTCACAATCTTCAGCTCTGAGATTTGACTAAAGGAAGCAAGTCCTTTTTCCCTTCCTCGCCCAAAACTGTCACTCTTCCCAGATGCCTGCTGGCTTACCAGTGTCCTCCAACAGGCAGCTTCACTACACAAAAATCTTCTGTATTTTCCTTTCCAACTAACTTGCTGTGCGATACCTTGAAGATACTGCCACACCCTCTGCAAGGAGGTGAGGCTCACAGCCCACTCTCTCCTACACTTCCTCTGGAGTGTTTACATACAGCCACTCATCTGTCCAGAATTCCTTGCTGTAACTGCCTGCCTGGAGTGTATAGCCCCAAATTTCTTTGGTTGGAAGGGAATATAAGCAAGACACAGCTGAGGTCGGAACCTATATTACAGAGGTCACATTTTTTTCTGAGGCAAGGGAACACTCATTCAGTCAGCTCAAAAATACCCTGTGACTGAATAAATTCTGAAGAAACTGAAGAGGAGATTAGAGGACCAAATCCCAGGCAAGGGAAAACAAGCAGTTGTGATGTTAATAGACACAAGGACAGCTCATAAGAAAAGAATAATGAGACATGGAGCATGATGTAAAAGAAACAGGCCAGATGGCAGTACAGCTGTGGAGAAACTCAGCTAGCTCTGAAATGAGTTTTCAGTTATTCAGACTGCTGACTGCAGATCCAAGCCACTGACTGCAGAAAAAGTTCTGGCTATCTCAAGAAAGTGGCGGTTTGTTAACAATTACCCAATTGAGAGCAAAGTGGAGCAGGTGATGCTAAGAAATCTACTACAGCATGTCTGATGAAGAGCTGTACAAGAATGTCCATGGCCTCTCTTTCTTCCAATAGCACAGATTTAGAAATACTTTAGAAAGTAGAGTTATAACTTAAACCTTAAGTAACAGAACAGCTAATAACTTTACTCTGTACAGGATTATCCAGTTGACATCAGTTCCAGAAAGTCTTCTGAGGTCATGCAATACTTCTGTGGATGACTCAGTACAAAAATAGTAGTGTTGTGAAATAGTTTGAATATGTGGTAGCACGGCATTTCTGTGATATCATATATTTCACGAACACTTGTAGTCTACCAGTGACAAAGACCACAAAGGAAAAACTTAATGCTAGTCTAATTCAATTCCCATGTGAATCACAGTAATTCTTCAGGGACACCAGAGCTCTCATGTTATATTCCTAGCTCTCATGCTAGATTTTAAAGCAGCTACTAGCTACCTAATACAGCATGATGCTGTTCTTACAATAGTTAAATGGAGCAGCATTTCAGTCTTGGAGTAGTGTGCTGAATGGAAGTCCCAGAAGTCCTTTTGGGTGACTGGGCTATGAACCAAGAACCAGTCTCCAAAGGAGTAAAAAATGAGTAGCAGCAATGACCTCAAGTGACTTCACATGCAAGTTCCTAGAAACTGTATATTACTTGACTCGTCATCTGGGATTTAAAGAAAATTTCTGCAGCTGATATAAAAATGTCCAGAATATTGCTGTTCCTGCCTATGCTACTAGAGTAGAAAAATAGCTTCAAGCATAAGAAAGGCAGAATTCAGTGCCAGAATATTCAGATATTCAGAGAAATTTTACTGTACACCATAAAACACTAGCTGAATGGTTTGCCTAACTAAGCAATGCCATCAGTCTGCAATTCATCGGCACTCTCCCATGCAGTTCTAGTGGTTTTCAGTGGATCATGACAAGTGTCAGTGCCAAGTGCTTGTCCTTGAAATATTAATGGCTGGATCAGGCTGTAACTCAGATGGGAGGTCAACTGTCCACCACTGTATGAGCAGTGCTGGGGAAGGCAGAAAGAATACATTGGATTTCCCCACCTGATTAAATCCTCTGCTGTATATAATCTATTTTTGCTGGTTTTCCTACACCCTGTTGAAACATTACAGGACATCTATGTGCCCCAAGATCAGATTGCTTTCGTTTTCTACTGCTTCATCATCACGCTCCTTATCTACATAGGAAAATGACTGCTGTTCTTTTTCATTGAGAAGCATCGGTTGTTTGTTATTGTACTGCTCTTTTATATCTAATTAAAAATCTCTGGAATTATTTGCTTGCTATTAGTTCTTCCTCTCCCATATCAGTCTTCACTGAAATTGCTGACCATAATCCACAATGTTCAGATGTAAGGATGAAAGGCACTTTACAAGAAGGATTAGCCATGTGATATGAGCCATTGTTGGTTTTTTCTGGTACTTCACTTCTGGAGAACTCCTCCTTCCTCCTGATGCCCTATCAGCCCTGTAAACTATTTCACTGATAATAAACAGTTTCCTTTATAAAAAAAAAAGCATTTAACTAACTGAGTATGGTATAAGAATGGATGAAGCAAATATGTACTACAATAGCTTCTTGGGAGCTGTCTTCTCCAATGCTATGTGCAATGCCATCCTAAATATCCCAAGCAAGAGGACGTGACTTTACCATGGGAGGTTATTCTAGAATATAACAGGTATTGCCAGGAACATCTGACATTGTACCTTTCTCTCTCCATACTTCCATGCTTTCATTTCCAGGTATTAGTCTTAATGTAAACCACCACCAAGGAAAGAGAAGACCATTACTTTTAACAAAAAATGGCACAATCTTGTGCTGTGCTCACTTTAGACAGTGCTGACCAGTTAGACTCTAGATTAAAGAGATTTCTGTCAGACTCCTTGATTCTAGATGATTGCTAAGCAGCAAAAAAAAAAGCAATCACTAAGCAAAACAAGCAGACAAAGAGAAATTAACAGGAGATCCGGGGAGCAAAGAATAGATCAGGGAAGAAAATATTAGGAAAGATCTGTTTAAAGGAAGACTGAAGTTCCCAGGTAAAGCCCTAATGCACTGCTGGGATCAACAGAGCATGGTAAGAGGTTACTCTGGGAGCCGAACCAGTTCACTGAGACACTCTTTATTATTTTTATACTGATTAGAACCAACTGAAGGGTATAAAAGGGATTACATGGCACGGCTGCCTACAATAGCCAAGAACAAAACTAAGGAAGTCAGTTCTAGTCTCGTTTTTCTAATTCAGCCTGAACTAGACAGAAGTCCCACTGTGACCCTAGAAACCATTTAGAAAGAGAATATTCATACCTCTCTCCAGTCATAAATCATACAGTTCATTTTTAAAAGTTCTCAATGAGCCTCAGCTTGGCATCACTGTAAACCTATTTAGACTATGCAAGCTTAGACTCCAGCTCAAAATGAGTGAACAAAAAGAAGAAACGTGTATCAAAAGCTCATTCCCCACTTCCAAACTCAATTTGATTAATAGAACCAGCCATAAATCCTGAAAATGTTCTTGACTGATTCTTTTTTATTAAACTTTATCACCCATGCAAGTCTGGGTTATCAGCTAGACACACACACTAATAAAGAGGAAGAACTCTTACAGCAGCTAGAATGTGAATTAGGAAGGTTATGCTTGATTTAGAGTTTGATGCAGAAGAAACAGATTTCACATCTGCATTACTGGCTGGATGCTTTTGCAGCTAGGTTGGCATTCTTCACTTCAGGAAGAAGAAAGTTACTGCCATGCTGCAATTTCAGTCCACTAATTCGCTACTGCAAGGTGAAACCTAGATACCCACTGTTCAAGCGTATCATCCTGTCCTGGTTTTGGCTGGGATGGAGTTGATTTTCTTCCTATTAAGTGGTATAGTGCTGTGTTTTGGATGTAGTACTAGAATAGTGTTAATAACACACAGATGTTTTAGTTGTTGCTAAGTAATGTTTACGCTAGTCAAGGACTTTTTATCTTCCCGTGCCCTGCCAGGTGCGCGGGGGGCTGGGAGGGAGTGTGGCTGGGACGGCTGGCCCAGCTGGCCAATGGGCTATTCCATACCATATGACATCATGCTCAGCATATAAGGCTAGGCGAAGAAGAAGGAGGGGGGGGACATTCGGAGTGACGGCGTTTGTCTTCCCAAGTAACCGCTATGCGTGATGGAGCCCTGCTTTCCTGGAGACGGCTGAACACCTGCCTGCCGATGGGCAGGATGG
>NW_009204488.1:4915-7577 GCF_000690835.1 Fulmarus glacialis
GGGGGGAGTGAGTGAGCGGCTGCGTGGTGCTCAGTGGCCGGCTGGGGTTAAACCACGACACATCCCTTTGCACCTTCAACTGTCTCTGTCACTCCCCTTGTGAAAGTCTTTGTGACTTCTAAGATCTCTACAATCTCTCTCTCTTTCCACCCCCTCCATGACTTTCTGGTCCATCCAGCTGTTCACTGTCTACTAAAATCTCTCTCCTGGGGATAAGTGAAGATAAAGATAAATATTTCATAATCTGCAGATCTCTTAAAATCCTAGAAGAAAGAGGAATGGTAGGCATGGTTTCCTTGACAGACTCTGGTCTCTGCCCACAAAACCCAAACAGATTATTTGCTTTATTGAGAGAACAACCCTGATTTCAATAGAAGGCCATAAAGAAGATTCCTAACTGTGAGAAGATCTGGGTCCTGAAAGGATTTCTTACCAGGCATAAGAAGTAACACTAGCTGATCTAGAGGACTGTGGATGGCAGTGAAAGAGCTCTGCCATTAGTTAAAGAGTGAAGAAATATGCTGCCAGTTGTTGGTATGGCCTATGGCCTTATCTCCATCTTAGTCCTTTTTATGAACATATTGTCAGACAGACTTCTCATGGAACAATGCCACTGATAAGGGTTTGTCTTATCACCTCGCTGAAAAAATTATGTTCTTACACAGAAACTGTGATGAGAGCTATCCTGTGGAAAGTTTCATACGTGCATATGCTTCTCAGTGTAGACAATAACCACATTATTATCTACAATTATAAACAGCTACCATTTTTTTTGCAGTCCAGTCCTATGACTTCTCACTAAGTTGCAGCTGAAACACAGTTTATGGTGAAATAAAGGATAGGCATCTTGTACTGAGCAGCATGCAGCAGCAAGGATTCTTAGCTATTTTCAAGACTACAAACTTCTGGGGACACAGTAGAGTGAAGACACTGACAAAAGCCTAAACATTTTGCTGTAATAGAAAGCCACATTTGTTTCTGGACAAATACCTGCCTGTTACCAAACAAATACCCTGGCTATTAGAAGAACTTCTTGTATGGTGAGATGTACGGAGACTACTCCCTTTCTCTTTGCAGACTGAGATTGAGAGGACCTGACCATTCTTAAACCAACTGATTTATGTAAGCACCTTGGCAACTCAGAGGCAACAAGAACATTAACTGTTTGAAAGCTAAAGTCAGAACATGTGAAAAACATGCAGAAAAATCAATTTAGTCTCTCCAAACAGGTCTTCCTGGAGTCCCTTATCAACATGCCCTAAAGCACTGGTGAACTGTGACAGTTTTATAATTGTTTTCAAACACAGAACATTGTCCAGCCATTTAGACTGAGCTCTGAGATGGCTATTTGCACAATATCAATCCATTAAAGGCTAAACTTAGATGCTGCAATAAACATCAGTTGCAGGACCAGGGTTAGGCACAGGTCACTCTACGCCTTCCTATATTCTTCAAATCTTGGGGGCAGAAAGGATCCAGTCTGGTCTCTGGCATTGATACAGAGCTGCCAGATCTGCTTAAAATTAGACCCTGCTTCACTGAGCCAGTGGCCTTTGTGGAACTGTCTCTTGTTCTACTTCCTTACTTTAAGGAACATCACCTTTGTGGATGAATAAGGGTTAATTATGTCCCCTCAATAGAGCACTTTTTTTTTTAGGGAACCCTGTTAAATATCCAACTTTCATCGCTGCAGAAGGATGGCAGCTGAAGCAGACGCAAGAGTCAGGTCCTACACATGTTATTAAGGATTGCTTTCAGGACAGGAAACCAGCTTGCTACTCCTCCATTGCTAATTCACTTTCCTGGGCGATGAAATAAGCCAAATGGCAGGTGCTGGCATGTGTAGTGGAAGTGTGTGTAGTAACAGGAAAAGTGGATGAAAGCTGCTACAATAAAGGAGAGAAGAAATTAAAAGAAGGAGCAGCGCCATGTGGACAGGAAAGAATTAAGCAGCAGATTTAGGGTGACAGGCATGATGATGCTATAAGAAAAAAGGAAACGACATCCTGTTCAGCATACATAAATTATGCATAACCATAAAATGAGGATTGAAACAGCCTTCATTAGAATGCCTATGAGGCGAAGCAATCCCTATGGGATACAAGGATAACAAAGCAGGAAAAATAACTGCCAATCATTTTAAAATACTTTTCACCATTTCAAGTAAAATGATCTTGTATTTTCCAGATGCCACTTTTTTGAGAACTTACTTGGTATAAGGAGAGACAGGTATCTGTGTATAAAACGCATGTAACGGCTAGTTACTAAACGCATCTGATACAAAATCCATTTTGGAACGGGCTTTACTCTGCTCAGAATGGCTCTCTGCGTTCAGTGGAGTACAGGACCTTCTGGGTGAAAATCAGCTCTTCTGCTGTGAAAATTGGTGCGTTTTCTAAGAATATTGGTAACAGTAAGCAGAGTCTTTTCAGCCACGAATCCCGCTTCCCGGTGAAATGTGAAGACCCGTTTTTCCTCATCCCGGGGGGCTGTGGGGGTCGTTGGACAGAGCAGCCAAACCCCGGGCTGGGGACTGGGGGGCAGAGACGAGGCATCTCACACATGCAGGCACTACACCGAAAGCAGATGGGGAAGGCGGAAGGTGCAGGCAGCCGGGACGAAAGAGGGGGGCAGTTCGCGGCACACAGAGCCTGATTTAATC
>NW_009204489.1:0-449 GCF_000690835.1 Fulmarus glacialis
GCGTGGGGTTAAACCACGACAGGGATAAATGTCCTGAATTAACCCACAATTAGAAGACTGCTGCTGAAACGTGTGGTCTTAACTCGTTCCAGGAGCATGATGGAGGCTTTTCAGGTGTAGGCAACTTAGGCTGCCTGATATCCACTGAGATGTGTTCAAGCAACAGTACCTGAATATCTGCTGCGTTTGCGGTTGTTCAACAACCTAATCTTTTTGGGAGTTCTCAGTCTCTGGCTGGAAGTTGATTAGCCATATGTCGTACCTACATAACTTAAGAGTTTTGTTGTGACTACCAAGGCTTTTTTCATATCTAAACGCTTCAGAAGTGGTGTCTCTACCTACTGACATATCTGGGGAGAGAAGGGAGGAGAGTATTTACAAATACGTCCTAGGGCAGCTTGTCATCCCCTAGCACAGAATCACCAGAACACCTGAGGGCTTTCTCTACA
>NW_009204489.1:480-5358 GCF_000690835.1 Fulmarus glacialis
CTGCTGGCTGCAGAGGGAGCTCAGGGAGCAATCAGTTTGCATAGTACAGTTTGTATACATACATGTATGTGTGTGTATATATAGATAGATGTATAGAGATAGCTATAGAAGTATATACATATTATGGGCCAGAAACAAACTTTGATAAAACTTTATCAGTGGTTTGGGCCACCTGATGATTATTTCAGCTATCGTAATCTGCATCTTAGTAAAAACCCACTATCTGGTCAATAATTTTTTAAGATGTAAAGCTTAAAATGAATGAGCCCTGGCAGCACATTCTGAGACATATTGACAGTATCTGTCAGTATGAAAAGAGCAGTGTTATGACCAAATCAAATGTCATCTGGCTTGGTCATCTTCCCTTTGTTTAGCTTTTCAGATTTCACAATCAGACCCTAGAAAATGAGGAAGAAGGATTGCCAGGAGCAAAAAGCAATAATAACGAAAACTCAGCACAGCATTCTGCTACTGATTCTCCTGACCTTCCCGATGTGTGTGTTGGGAAGCAAGGCTGGGCTACAGGCGTTGCTGCTGAAACACGGAATTGATGCCATAGTCACTTACACTTCTGCCAGATCTACCAAAATATCTCTGGTCTTTCTGGATCAGGTGAAACGTAAGTGGGGAGGGCAGGCTGAACCTACAGAGGGGATCTTATCTGCTTAAAAGCTCTTCAGAAATTTGTAGTTCTACAATTGTAATAATGCAGTTTCAGCTCTCTTAATAAAAGTCTTCGGGATGTCAACAGTTGCACTAGTACTGAATCTTGTGGAAGTCTTCCCTTTGTCAAAAGAGAAATACACTGCTGAGGAAGATTACTGGTATTAACCTGTTGCTCTTCTCTGCTTCAGAAATAGATGAAGAGATAGGCCAACAGCTCTTGCATTTCACTCCATAAATTGCTAAGAAAAATTTGGGATTTAAAAAGTGAACATAAAACCATGAGATGCTTTTATGATTGGTATCAATCTGTAACATGTAGCACTGTGGAGGAAATACTTAATTTTCAAATGTTAATTTGAATCACATTCAAATATTTCCCCCTAAACAGTTAATGGAAAAAAAGTAGAAAAAACTCATGATCTTTTAAGATTTGGACTTATTTTAAGTGATAGCTATTGAAATCTGTCAGTATGTGAAAGCATCTCATGGGTGCCTGTACAAAAACAATAATCAGTAATGCATTTGACAGCATGGTACTACAAATATTGAAAACACACATCTTGCTAGCGAGCATAGTACAATGTGTCTTGGCAACTTATATCTAATTTTTATGTTTTATAGGCTACAGCACACTATGGTTTGACCAGACAGTTCATAAACCAGTACCACTACAGATGCTAATTCCTTCTCGGTGAAAGCAAAAAGCAGAAATTTTGCCATTTATGTTTAGTTTAAGACAGATGGCAGTGGGCACTGTGCACTGGGCACTGTGCACTGAGATAAATTAGCAGAAAGGGCCTGTTCTGCGTTGCATGCTCCTAATTTGTGCTGAGAAGACCAATTCACTGCCATAAGGATGAGTTAGGGAGAGTGAAACTGTCTCTGTACATTACCATATTCTACTGCTTTAAACAGAATACAACTATTAGGCCTGCGGAGAACCAGCCACAGGAAGTGATGATTAATTCCAGTTAATTGAAATTGCCCTGCATCAGCACAGGTATTACTTCTAATGTTGTGCATTCTTTCCAAGGTGGACAATCCGTCACACCCCCACACTTCACTGACACACAGCATTCAGTTAGATAAAAAAAATAATTGAGTAGAGCTAATGAAAGGAAATTGAACGGTTTGTAGAGCTGTTTCTTACCATGGGAAATAAAACAATATATTCCAGGTTCATTCCTCTGTTCCTACCCACTTCGGGGATTATTTTTGCTTTGTGGAGAGAGGCTATTTAGAGTCTGAAAACAAGATTGTAATGGCTCTTCAACAGTTAGGCAATCTCTTCATCCGAGAGATTCTTCTGTGCTGCTCCCTTCACCTCCAAACACCATTCATAAACTGTTCAACTGCACAGTGAATCATTTTGTTTTTCCTCAGTATGAGAGAGAATAAAGACATGTCCCCTGTTCAGTGACAACAGAAAAGTGAAATCACATTGAAAGTAACCAAAGGGTGCCACATACTCTAACTGTTTCTAAAAATATATGTGCTAGGAGTATTTCTGGATGTTATATGGTAGAAAAGATTTAGATGAGCACCAGAGATAAATCATTCTCTAACAGATACATCTAAGTTTTAAACTAAAAAGAGGTTTTCTTTTTCTTTGGTGTGTTTTGGAGAGGAAGGAAGATGGAAGGAAAGGAAATGGAATTATACTGGGTTGTTGTTTTATTTTATGTAAACACCCACATAATATCTTGCATGCATTACCGCAAATGATCATTAAGGTCAAGAAAATGGTGCATTTCAGGAAGAGCAGAAGAAGTACACAGATAAGACCATGCGCAGTTGGGAGAATTATATCCTCTTCCAAGACAGGAAGAATGGTCTGTATTCTGGCATGAATACAAAACCTAGTATCTGCTGTTTATAGCCTATTTTAATTGTGTTTATGAATAGGTCTACAATATATATGTAAATAACAAGCGCTCCCTCTAGCGAACTTTTGTGGGATTCAGCGTTGTAACCAGTGAAGGTACAGATGAGAAAGTTTACAGGCAGAAGCGGTATCTTCTGTTAGACTATCTGGTGAAGTCAGAAAAAAGGTACAAGCTTTTAGACACACTAGATGGTTTTTAAAGTCGGTAGCACAATGTATTTGTCAGAGTGGGGGAGAGACAATGTCGTACAGTAAAAAACAGATTTACATACACTGTTGCACTTGGATATTGTCCCTCACTGATGTTTACTTTGCCTGTTCATCCTTCCTCTTCCTGGTAGGTGTGATACCCTTGCTTTACTGACCTTCACTTCAGACTCTGAAACCTGAAGGGAGACGTTTCATTTACCCATTTAGGTATCTCATTACAGTCAAAAAATAATAAAAATGACACATCTGCCCAACGCAGAGGACTGCATTTGAGTGGAGACACTGTTTACTCTTGCCGCACTGCAGTACTGATGCTTGATTACATCTTTCAAAAGTTACTTATGTTATCACTACTTCTTCTTTCCCGTGTGTTTAACAATATTATTAAATGTAATGTTTGTAACAGTTCTTTCGAGCGTATTGGAAAAATAGTCTATGAAAGCTGTCACGGTTGTGGCTGACGTCACGGCATGGGTAACCTCAATTCTGGCATTTTGTAACTTTCAGAGCATTGATTTACTCTTTTAATTTAAAATACAGAATATTTATTTCTGGTACAGTTTCAGGGTGTGGGGCTATCATTAGGCACAGAATTCAAAATCTCTGCCATATACAGTGTCTCACTATGCTGCTACCGAAACTCTCTGGAACGTAACTAGACCTGCTTTGTGCGCTCCCAAGTGCAAGTTTGTAGGAGAAGGTGTGACATACTCTACAGGGGCTCTCGGGCCATAAAGCACGAACTATTTCAAACTGTTGTATGGTAGCAGTTCCCGATCCTGCCTTTACACTAGAACTTAACTAAACCATAAAAGAAACAGAGTAGGACCAGCAGTTACCAGCATCTGCAATGTGCAATAGCACCTCTGCGCAACAGCTGTGGTCTCGCTGCAGCTGCTGGGCTGATGGTGATCTCCTGCACTGGGTGTTTTCATTGATGCTTCAAAGTCATTATTTCCACGCAGCGGTTCGCACCAGCCTGCTGCTGAAGGTTACTGCAGTCCCGGTTTCTCAAGTGGTGGGAGTTTGTCCGAGGTGGGACCTGGTGCCCGTTTTAAAAGGCTGGAGCAGGGGCAGGAACGTGCTGTAGTGGGTGAGTCACTGGATGAAGGCAGGAAGTTGGCAGCAGGAGGAGGAGCAGCTCGTGGGCTAGGGATGAGCAGCAGGAAATTGAGAGGTAGGCGGGGGCGTGCAACTACAGTCCCAGTGTTGAAACTGGGATTCTCTGAGAACGTGGGAGCACGTGTCTGGAGGGTGGTGGAGCAGGGAAGGGAGGCAGGCCTTCTCCTGGGCGTACGTGGCAACTTCTGCATCCTTCACTTGCGGCCAACGCCAAGCAGGAGGAATCCACCGATGGTAAAGATACAGTGAGAAGCTCTGGTGTGTTATCTGCAAAATAGTGTAAGATCATTTAAGAACTGTACTTGAGGATCTGCTGGCCTATCAAATACTTTGCCTCGTTTGTACTGTGGGCAAAGCAGACATAAAAAGCCAATAAGCACAAAATGGACAACTCCTGCCTCCTGGGCCCACTACTGCAACTGAAACCCCTTTTTTCACTGCTAGAAACTGAGGACCAGTGCAGGATGAGAGCACATCGAGAGATGCGCTTTGGTATGCCTTAAATACTTATTGGTGAACAATTATGTAAAGACATACCAATACTTTCCATATTTCCGTTTCTTCTCCCTATGCAGATAACTTACAGCATCTGAGATAGCACTCGTCACTCCTGTTTACGCAACTAAATTATGTCTTGTTGATTTGTGCCATTCTTTCGTAACTACAGAGTTTGGGTTTGCTTTCAAAAAAAGCACAAGCTCTTGGAAAAGCGTGGTAAGCAGCACGTTGGAGACTATCCTCCTCAGCCGTTGGTGACCTCGGAGGCCCCGGCTCTGATCTCCGCTGGGCTGGGTGGCTTTGGGCAGGATTTCTGTGCCCTGGTGCCCCAAGCTGTCAAGAGGAAATGGTGGAAATTACCTTACTGGGAAACACACCTGTTCATACAGACTGGGTGTATGCGCACTACCCACACTACACACCGTACGTCTTTGTGGGGAAGCGAGAAACACGGGCCTCCACGTTACTGAAAAGTAGTGGCAGCCATTTTGGTTTTA
>NW_009204490.1:0-9244 GCF_000690835.1 Fulmarus glacialis
GGGGGGGTGGTGGCAGCATGCCCGGCAAAGAATGGTCCAGGTGTGGCACTGCTAAGCCAGCAGAAGGAGGGAGTCCTGAGCCGAGCAGGGGTGGTGGGGGTGGTACTCCTGCCATGGACATGGGAGTGGCAAGGGAAGGGCCATGTGCTCCAGACAGGGGAGCAGCCGGTTCGGTGGCTGGCAGTGATGCGGGAATGCTACGTGTGGGCTCCGGGGGCAAAGGAGGAGGGTGTTCACTACAAGTCACATCTACAGTACTTAGAGGCTGATGGGAAGCTGGCATTTCAGTCTCTCCTTCAAATGCAAGGGACAAATTAACTTTGGGTCCTGGAAGAGGTGATTGCGGCGTACTCTGCACTGATTGGCTTGCATCCAGAGGCACCGAGATTAGCTTCGGCGACAAAATTAAGGAGATTTCAGAACAAAACATGGGCTGTAGTTCTAGAGCTGGCAATTTCTGAGTTGGCCCTTCACTTTTGCCCCCTTCTAAGTGCGGTGATGGGGGTGGCTGTGGCAGTGCATTGGCTGAAGGCATTGTGTGTGTTAAATAATCCTCCGTTGGTGACGTTTGTACAGATCTTGCTTGTGACACAGTCCTGGGTACGGTCTCCTCTCTGTTCGTTTGAAGAGTCACACTGCTGAGTTCCCCACAGACTGTGTGCATGTGCTCGTTTTCCTGCTCTCTCCCAGCAGTCTGTACCTCTGCAGCAGGGAACTGTTTCTCTAGTTCTGCAATTTTGGTCCTCAGATCCTCAATAGTTTGCTCAAGTTGTTGGATGACACTGGCACGCTCCTCAGATTTCTCCTCAAAATCATCCTTTGAAAGAAAAGAAATATATAATAAGCACAAAACAGATAACATTCATCACAATATAAAAAAATTACATTTAGATTAAGAATATTGGTATTCCAGATGTTCAGAAATAAGCCAGTTATGACAAGCCTTTAAAAACAGAGGTATCATTTTGGCTAGCTGCATCTTATAGTGGAAGAAGATAGCTTAGGAAAATGACTTGCTTCAATATGAAACTACCTTCATCAGTATAAGCACGTTTTAGACTGTGATTATATTTGGCAAAACCAAAGATCAGCAGCAACCCCTGCTTCCCCTCACATACCCTGACCAAGAAAACAACCAACCATTGAGCACAAGTACTGCAAGCGTTTGTGTACAGGTGGATATGCAGACATGACAGCGGGAAGGGCACCACATTACTTTAATTCTGTTGATTGAAAATATGTTAAGTGTTTCTTCAAAGGATGTGCCTAACAGACTCAACACACTACTGACCGCTGGGTTTCAATATGCACCTTAATGATACAATACAGATTAGGAATGCAGAACAACAAATGTGCACTTTTTGAAAACAGCTAATCTCAGAACAGAGTAATTATGCTTTTTTCCAGCCAGCATGCTTGGGAAGGAAAAGAAGTAAGACAAAACTAAGACAGAACTTTCCTCCCACTCAAAATTTGAAACTCCTCCTGCCAAGTGATAGACTGTGAGTGAGTAACATTAGAAAAGCTTCCTGTCTGGAATGGTTATTCTGTGTTTGACAGTTTCCACATTTTTCGTATCTTTCTCTGAAGCATCTGATCCTGCCTGCTGTAGACTGAGTAAAGGAACCATTAACCTTAAATGGCACAGTAATTCCCACATTTTTAAATAAATACCAGGAAGAAACTGTACTGAATTTAATGGGTATGTGCTTTTATCAAAAGGTACCAAAAGAAGCAATCTAGTCCAAAAATAGCCGTTTGTGCTTATTCAGGGAAGTTGAACGGAGACAGAACAGCCGTCATTTTACAACACAAAGTATTTTAATAAAGAACTTCTTATTTTCTAGTTGCATGTATTTACTTTTTAGTCCTTTTTTTTTTTTTCTTTAAATTTGGAATATTGGTCAGCACTTCAGGCATTTAGTTGAATTAAGTTGGTCATGCAACAGGTTTCCCAAGTGGTTACAGCAAAACAGTTACATAGTGCCTTTTTGTTCCCTTTTATAAAATCATAAGCTTCATGGATGAGACTGTAGGCTTACTTCATAGGAAATCTTTCAAACATTCAAATTTTACAGGTCTCGTAAAGAAACCTACAAATAAACATACAATACCTGATATACTAATTGCCTTGATTTGTTTCAGGAAGATGATGTTTTTCATCTCATCCTTTGACACATGAAACATTTAAAAGTCATTTTTCTTTCTGGAAAATGAAGTTGTAATTTCCAGCTGGGGACTATTAATAAAATATATGTTCATTAATGCTTAAAAAATTGTTTCTGCACAGAATTGGTTTTCAAACATAAAATTTCAATTTTGTGTTTATCTTAGAGTTTCCCAGCTGTCCTAAAGCAATCCCAGAAGTAAAACAGCAATTACTACATTTAAACTAAATATTGTTTGATTTTGAAGCACCTTTATCAAAACTTACAATCCCCTACATTGTTTGAACTTTCTGGAACGGCAGTTTGAACTGAAAGTTATGGATCACAACTAGGTTTCCCTACCATATTTTGAAGAGAAATGGAAAACAGACAAAGGAACATTAAAGGAGTTTTTCAATGGATAGTGAAGGAATGAACACAGCAGACATATGAACAAACAATATTATAACAAGGAAAAAAGGCTGAAAAAGACATTTCCATTACAGACTATTCATGGTGCTTCAATCCACTCAGTTTCTTTTAATAACCCAATACTTTGAGGCAGCAACAGTTTTGTTGAAGAGCTTCGTTATAAAGGAGAAAGAGAATATTCCATTATCCCTTTGTTTCATCTGCTCTTATGCCCCTACCAATCACCTGCAAATACCTAATAAGGCCTATCAATTCTTCAAAAGGCAACATTATCGAAGGAAATGTGTTCCTAGGATTATTAAGGCCACACACCAGTTTTCAGTTATTTGAGAACAAAACTAGTTTCCCCAGACTGTAACTCTCCTAAACTCCCATTTCACACTGTAAGAACACTCGACTAAGTGTTTTATGAAAGATAGAGCTTCCCAATTCTATCTGAATTGGAAAATTCATTCCTGCCACAAACTGAAGCCAACAGAATTAAAGACAACATTAAATGGTTCTGAAGAGATTTGCCTTAATGATGGCTGATCTCAGAACAGTTCACTGTTTTAAAAGCTCATTTACTCAGGAGATTGGATTCAACTTTTCACAAGAAAAAGAGGTAATCCTTGAATGACAGGAAAAACACCTAGAATTCACTGTTTTACAAGAGAATTTACCCTGCAGACCATGAAATTCCTCTCAAGAGAAGAACTTTTTTTAAGTTTAAAAAAATGGGCAATCAAATGAGATGATTAAGCAATTCAGACAAGAAACAAAAATGTATTGATGAATTAAAGTGACTTTTTAACCCATGCCCTAAGAAACAATTTTTCTGCTGTCCTTGACACATGGCATTTCAGACAACCTGGTGATTTGCTATTGTGTTGTTACCTAAGAATCACCAAAATATCCAGGTTTTCACAGAAACAGCATATTATGAACAAACAAGACTTTGCTGTGAATGCAGACATATTTATCCAGAGGAAATTAAATACTTTAAATTTATTTGGTTTAAAAACCAAAAAAATAAAACCCAAAACAAAGCCCCAGTATTTATATGGTTCAGTAATTATTTTAGATATTTTTCATTTTGACTTTTAAGATGCCCTCAGATTAGTTTAATTAGATTTCTGCCTTTCCCCTAGCAAGAAGTTTAAAGTCTTCCTCTAGATCAGAAAGGGCTGTATCAAAAAAACATAAGCCACAGCAAGTTTCCACTATCCTCAACAAGGAAGGAAATTTCAAATATAGAGAAGTCCATCAGAAATGAAAATTAGACAGTTTTCTTAGAAGAATAAGCAAGGGAAGACTTAATTTTTCACACATGTAAAAGATGGTCAAAAGCTGTTGACAAGAACCAGAAGACCCAGAGAAAAAAATACACATAATGAAAAGAAGATTCATTTTTAATCCAAAGGACAATTCCACAGCAGAAACCTACAGGGTTTAAAAGAGATATGAGGGAATGCTGTCTTGCCTAGAGTTCTTACCCAGGACCCAGGTACTGTGGAACAGTCTTCTTTCTGTAAAGAAAGAAAGAAAGGTGGAAGCTTAAGCCTTGCTTTATCCAGGTGACTTGAGCATGAAAGACGTGAGCAGGAAACAAAAATTCCAGAGGTGTATGGCTATAGAATGGTGCCCAGCATTTCCCAAACAGGTTGTACATGTTCCATGTGCAATGAGTTGGATGCTCAATCTGGGACTGCTGGACTGACTGTGTTTGTGTTGCACTGATAGGCTTGTGTGTGTACAGGATCCAACTGATCTGGGAATACTGGCTTTACTGCATAAAGGTTGTACACTTGGATCTGCACATGTACCAAAAACCCGTACATTACATCCAATTCATTCCAATCTTGTCATGTTTTCCACATGTGCACATCAGATGTCCAGCATAAAGCTGATCTGTATAGATAGAACACGCCCAGGATCTTCAAACATGTAAAAGCTCAGATTGCAACTACCTTCTCTACTGAGCCTGACATTCTAGTTTCTCAGATGAGTGACTGAAACCTAGAGACCCTTCTATAACTAAATTTCCTGGCAGACAAAACCCCCTAACATCTGTGAAATTTAGCCCTAGTCTAAATGTACGTATATACACACATGCATATATGTGTCTGTATTATCTTTATCTATCTATCTCAATTTGCATTCACTTATATACTTTATGAACAGCCATAATGCATCTTTTTTTCTGCAGATAAGCATAATTGCAGTTCTTAATGGTAATTTTGGAATATTTGAAAAATAAAGACATGTTATAGTTTAGTTTTAGAAGTGAATGCCTTATACTATTAGAAGCCAACAAGTTGCATCAGCATTTTGATCATTTTCAGCAATTTGTCACTCAGTGTCATGAAACTTCCTTTCCGGGTGGAATTCATATTTAGATGATAGGATTATACTTCCTGGGTTTTTTTCCCAAACATTAACCTTTTAGTTTCTCTACATCAGAATTCATGATTCAGAGTCTATACTGCTACCTGATTGCAAGCATGCACAGGGAATAGAAGCATAGAGTTAAACAGGACTAAGATGGCAAAATAAAAGACCCCTCAGGTCTTCCAGTAAGTCAAGACCCGGTGGTACTAGCAGTGTCCAGTTACTTGGAAAGATGCTCTTTTCAACTGCTCTGTTAATAAATGCCTCTTCTCTACGTGAAGTGAAAAATTTTTGAGCACGCATGCTCACCGAATGGCACAAAGTAGTGCCACAGAAAGGATTTAATTCAGAGAAATGTGATCTCTATTCAGGTTTCTCTTTTCAAAGCTGTCTCATTTTCAAAGCTGCTTCTTGCAACTGCAGATCAACCTTAAGAAAAGGAGACACAACATTTTAACAGGCATTTTCAGTGCTACAGCGATTGTCAAATGAGAAGTACTGATGGACACTTGATTTGCATTCAAACAAAATAGCGTCTATCTAATTAATTCTCACATTTCACTTAATCCTCAAAGCCTATTGCAGCATTTTAGTTTTACAGTAGTAGAAGTTGAGTCAAAATCTGGTAAACTTGCCAATGGCATCAGGGAGAACTGCTGAAGGAGTAGAATTAGTATTGGATACTAGTTTCTTCCTCAGACTACTAGATCAAATCTTTTTTGAGAAGCTTTTATTACACTGAAGGTGCATGTATGGGGACAAAGGAGATACATTTTCACAATAATTTAAGCTATGCTCCATGTTTCTTCCTACAACCACAAGGAAAGAGAATGCACAGCTCCCCAAGATAGCACTGAACAAGCAAGCCCTGGAAGAGAAACGGTGTAATGCACTGCCCTGGCCTGAAGTGATAAACTTTATTTGGTGGATGTGAGCTAATCTCCCACACAGTGACACACTGCAGCAGATGGATTACACCAGCTTGCACTGTGCTGGTGTTGGGACTATTTAGCTCTTCCTAAGCTAGAGAGTTAGGATATGTCTGATCAACCAAGAGGTTTTGTCACAATCTATCGTGGGTGACCAAAAAAAGAAAAAAATTACATGCAGAAATCAATAATTATTGCAATTCAAATAGTTCAAATAAACAAATATAGGATCAGCAGGGAGCATGGACCTTTGAGGAAAGATGCATGCATTACAAATGCCAACTTCTAAAGCTGGAAGTCAGAAGAAAACAGTTTTGCTGAGATTCAGTTTCTTGAAGCTTCTGCTCCTGCATGGTTTCAATTCCTTATCCCTGGGCTAAGTGCATTTCAGAGGACAAGATTCCAGTTCTTTACGGTTCCCATTTTAGTAAATAATAAAAAACAAAAACAAAAAAACAACTTGAGATGCCACAAAGACTGAAAGAATTTTCTCTATAAGTTGTAAGTCTCTTAACTGAGCTGAAATATAATTTTAGGTTATCCGCAAGTTCTGCCACAATAGGAACCTCGAAAGAATTTTTTTAGACTAAGAGACAAGGCAAGATAAAATAAAATCTCACAGAACCACTGACCACCCCTAGGAGCTACACAGCAGTCAAGTTTAATTACTGTCGTCTTACATAATATTACTTTTAGCCTGCACAAATAACATTTTTCAGCCTGATTGCCCAGAAAGTTTTAGGCCTGCTTTACTTAAAAAAACCAACCAACCAAAAAACCAACAACCTCTCCCTCAAGTCTTGAAGGTTTCTCTCCTAACATATATGAAATATCAATATTAGAGAAACATGAAACAGTACAGCAGTAAACAATAAAGACTTCAAAAAAGGCTTACCCCCTCCATACAGCTTCATTTAGCCCAGAAACTGGTTTAACTCTTCTGTCACTCAACCGGTGTAAAACAAGTATATAAATGAGAATGCGCATAGAAAGAAATGGGGGGGAAGAGGGGGGAGGGGCTGCGGGGGAGGGAGAGAGGTTCAACTTTATTAAATTTAATATAAAATTATTTTGCCTATTTCTGCTCTCTTTTTAGATGTTCTGCTGTGGATCTCAGACTGCTAGACTAGAATTAGCTGCACTTGGGTCTTTCAGCAGAAGAAGAGATAACTAAAACCTAGCCACCTATGCCAGCAATCCAATAAGCAAAGGTGTCTTAAGAGTCACAGATTTCCTTGAAAGTTGGGGTAAAAACTGTTTTAGATTTATTTTCTGCTCAATATTTAGGCTGTTTATTGAAATGACTATCACGTGATGAATCACTTCCTTTCCTCTATCGCCTGCATTTGTCTTAAAGTATTTTAACTATGAGTCTAAAAGGTTTGAGTAGTTTTCCTATGTATCCAGGCCAAGGCCATCGATCTCATTTTGTTAAAACACAAAATAAAATCTGGCATACCTTGAACATTACTACATTAGCATACTAGAGAAAGGAGTTGAACTTTTTCACACTAGGCCTTTTCTTGATTTTCAATTCAACTTGAGATTAACCAGCAACCTGGGAAGTAGTCACTGTGTAAACTACCTCATTCTATTATTATTTCTGTGTTCTTTATATACAGAAACTATACTAGTTTTTATGCTGGAATTAACAGTAAGGATTCTATTGCCTAAAATGCGAACATTAATAATGTAAATTTGAAAGACTCAGAACGCCTTTAATTTCTTCTCCTGATGAGCCAGTGCTGGAGATCAAAAAAGATAATAATTTTCCAGGTGAACTTTGCCACATCCTGATAAGCAACTGTCCAGAGTATGATAATTCTACACAGTACTTGCCCTTTTTATCCAAGAGTTCAGCCAGACCACAAAATGGGAGGTTCACAAGTTGCTTTTGTTTCAGGCTTCCAGCAGGGAATAAGCAGCAAAAAATATCTACAGAAAGGATAACTCTTTGTAGAAAGGGATTAATAGCCTTCACTACCCTGAAATATGAACCTACTACTCACGACAGAAAAAGTTTGGAGAAATGGAATCAGAGTCTTCACAAATGTATCCATGAACATGCTGAAGGCAGGGGGCTGGCGGTCAGTCAGCTTCTCTAACTCTTTGAAAGTGTGAAGGCTATATTAAAAGCAAAGCTGTATCATTTTGGGTGGGAGAACATTAAATAAAATCAACCACAATCAAATCATCAAAGATGAGCTTTACATTTTGAGAGGTTAAGTAAAAACTTTTTGGTATCATGACATTAGAAAAAAATCATTTGTCTTCAGGAAAAGTTGAATATTGAAAAAAGTAATTAAACATTCAGGAATACGTGAGTTAATTTTTATCAGTAGTTTTGGACTTCGAATATATCTATCAGCATATTCTTTAAAGAACAAATAAAAATATGTATTTAAAAATACAGAAAAGAAAAAAGTGATCTTACTGGTTTTACTTATACCAACCTAATGATAACTATCTTTTGATCTGATTATAAGTAGAAGTTAAACCGATTAGTCTGTTTTGTATCCAAAGAGTAGAAATTCTTCTCAGCTTCACTTTTAAGTTCTCATTCATGTATGGCAATATACCATGGTTATGGTTGTTTTTTGGTTTGGTTTTTTTTTTAAATAATTTTGGATATTTCTAAGTTAAAGGAATATTCATTTTTACTAAGAAAAGCATTTCTTATCTCTCTTCCACACACAGGGTGCTGTGGAAATTCTCAGGATCTATACCACTGTAAAGTAGCACTTGATCTTTAATGCTGAGAGAAATAAAAGATGAATTTAATCTTCAGAACAGAACTCACTTTTGACAGGATGAGATCTCTCAAATAAGTCAAGCCAACTTGACAAAAGACATCAGTCTGTCCTGCTAGGAATGTCACAAGAAGTAGTTTTCTTTCAGCGACCAGATATTCTCTGGAGACACATTTTATGGAACATACATCTGTATGTGTGTGTATATACACATATGCACACACACACACACGATCTTATATATACACACTTTTTCATGCTGCTCTCTTGTATTTAATATGATTTCTTCATCTGTTCTCTTCAATTCAATTTCTGTGGAGTTCTTTTAAAAAAAGTTTGGAAGGTAGGTAAATACTATAGTACCTAAAATATTCTATGTAATCCAAATATAATATGGTACCAGTGAATATACAAAACCTCTTTGTTTTCACTTCTCTCCAAAAGGTGAGAGGAATTTCATATAGAAATAATCAAACTTCCAATTTAAACCAAATTTTGGGAGAAGGGGAGTTTATAGATTTTCATCTGAAATAGGATTTCAGTTTTAGAGAACTTAAGAAAAAGCTGTATTTTAATAATTAATAAATACAGCTCTGCTATATATTTTGCTCTGAGC
>NW_009204490.1:9275-13952 GCF_000690835.1 Fulmarus glacialis
ATAGATGGAATGAACACTCTCTCAATTTACCTATTTTCATGAGTAAAAAGAGTGAGGAGTCAGAGGAGAAAATAGAAAACAGTTTAAAATTGCATTTTCAGTAAGTGTATGCCTGTCATGCATTTCTATTCATTGCTCCCTCAGAGAAGTGACAGTGCTCTGCTAGTATTTTACAAGCAGCTCACTGTAAAAGGCAAGAGAAAACACGTACTAGTGCTCAGAATCACACACAGAGAGAAAAGAGGTAATTCTTCCTATCCAAGCCCTATCCCATACAATAATTCTTCTCTTGAGAAAGAAGCAAGTCTTCACATTATAGCCAAGGATTTTAAGTACCACCAAGTAATTCTGGTTAAAATAAATAAGTTTCTCAGTTTTGGTCTCATTTCTCCTTGTTTTCCCATCAATGACAGAAGAAAGGGAAGTCTGTAAATCCTAAGTCAACTTCCATTGGATAGAATTTGCAAGCACACTGTTCAGGCATTATTATTGCTTGAAGCTTAAGGTTGCTGCTACTTTTCAAAGAAGTTGTACCTAAAATGACAAAAACGTCTGTCTGGTTGTGTGTAAGCATAAAGCATAGGCAAAATTGAAAATACAGAATGCTCATTGTAATTACTAGATGCAAAATTTATGTTATGTTCTGCTGTTTTCTCATAAAAATCTATGATGTAGAAGTTGTGAAACCAGATGAATCAACCAGCATTTTTTTGAGTATTTTAATCAATGCCTGTAAGTACGCAGTATTTGAATTAGGAGTAACTCACAGGAAATATACGTGCTTTTAGAGCACACATTTTCATCTCCTTAAACTGTTATCAAAACAACACATCAGAAACGTAGCAAGACTTATCATTTTACCACTGGCTAGGCAAAGCAGGAAGTACGTATTAACACTACCACATAGCCATCCTCGGAGATGAGCAAAATCTTGAGAAAAACAACCAAACATCTAAGCTAGCCTTGCTTGAGGGAGGGTGCTGGTGGGGAAGAAATTGGACAGCATGACCTCCTAATGTCTATTCAGCCCTAAGTAATTCTATGATTTTTATGTAATTTCAGAGCTATAATTGAGGTAGCATGCTATGTATCAGAGGAAAAACAGAATAAAGAGCTTCTCAAATTTAAATAAGCATATAAGTAAAACTTCATCTTGACAATAACATCAAGAACACAGATTAGAACAAAACGAATTTTAGTCACACCACGGCCAGGAGGAACAGTGCAAAAATATGCTATTGTCACTCCACTGAAAATTATACCAATGTATTGTTCCTTTTAAAGAAGCAAACACTGCCTTCAAGCAAAACAACAGAAGTCAATCCAAGTATTGTGAAGTCTGGATATAATACAAAATACTAACATTTGTTCTGAGAATTAACTGCTTTTATTTTTCTGCCACGCAGGCTTGACATATTATACTCCTTCATTTATTTTTATTTAAATATGGAGTCTATGATTTATGTTCTATGTATGTCAATTGATTGACAAAAATTATGTCAGATGCACTTTTATCCTGTTTTTTGTTTTTGTTTTTGGTGTTTTGTTTTGTTTTTTTTTTTTAATCTCTCCCTCATCACAACTAAATGGAAAAGATTCAGGATTATGGTTGAAGAAATGTATTTCATATCCAAGAGAAAATTGACCTCTTTATTTAAATGATGGTAATTCAGCAGTACAACTTTTGAATTATCACTACAAAGACAGTCATCCAGAAGTCTTGTAGACCAAATTAAATGTATTCCCTTAACTGGTTTAAAAAAAACTTAGTGACAGAACAGAACTTTCTAAACATTTAATGTTTCGGGATTTTTGTTATTATTTTTAGGACACAGTTTTATTATCTTTGAGAGATGCTCCAATTACTAAACCTTGGTCAGATTAAACACAGTAAATGTGCATAGTTTTTACAGGCTAACTTACTAATCACCACAAAGCCACCACTTTTTGACAAAAAAAAAAAAAAAAAAAAAAAAATTTCCACTGTAGGGTATCTGCAGGACCCCCCGGGAATGACTTACAAGTGCCTTGCACAGTCCATTCAAAAATACTTAACTGCCATCTAGTGGCTTCTTTATGATGTTTTTCAGGCTCTCTAATTAAACACTTTTTCCCTCATTTCTAATATTTCTACTTGGGTTGTCATCCTTCCTTCATGGCCTAAGAAATCCCTACATTATCAGAAGACAGTCTTTTAATCACAAAGTTCAGCTACTAGTCATATAGGAAGAAGGACAGACTGAACAATCTCTGTTTAAATTATATTAAGGTCTCAACTCAGATAACCTCACTTCATATTATAAAAAGTTTAATTAATTTATCTGCTACAGTTGTAGAACATGAAAAATCTATTAGTGTTTATTACGCTTTCTAAAAACAAACCCAAAAGAAACCTGAAAATTGCAGCATGTTTAAACTGAAAAGTTCTAATATTAAGAATAAAAAACAGATTTCCATCAATAAAATTGGAAATTTCTGCATAAGAACTATATTTCATTAACATGAACATAAAAGACCTGATTTGCACTTATGTTCTGGAGTGAAGTTTGACAGAGGTTAGACTACCCTTTACTGCCTGAGCAAAACGCTCTGCACTTCAGCAGTTCCTACGACCCCAGCAGCAAAGTCTTCTGACAGGTTTCTATCATCTCTTCTTTCACACAAACTGTGTTTCCTTTCGATGCATTTCTGATAAAGCATAACTTATTCTCAAGGCTAACAAGAAAACACTATTGGCCTACATATGTTTCCTGGTATTCACCCGCTTTAAGATATCCCAATTCTAACATTACACATTAGACCTACAGTTAGAACGTAAGTTCCTGTGCACCACATAGTGCAAGCCTGGCTTTATTTTTTGCAAGATAAGAACAAAACAGATTTATACCTCTGAATTTTTTTAGCTTTTTGTTTTCTGAGATTGGGGTATGCTGTAGGTATGTTGTAGGAAGTTTACATTGATACAGTTCTCCTTAAAACAATATATCCAATTCTATTTGTCAGGACAGAGATCATCAGTTAGCTATAGTATTTACTTTGAAAAATGCAATAGGTACAGACTTCACTATCATTTGATTCATATGGAAAACTTCCAAAAAAGTTTGCTTCTTTCATGCTCCTTTCTTTCCTCAATGAGACAACTGACTATAGTAGATCCTTGTGAATATGTCATACATTTTTGTTGGGTTTTTTTACCCAAATGTGTAACCTTTTTTCCCCTGCTGAAATCTAAGACTTTAGCAATCGTGCTTTTGTAGGAAAAGAATTGTCTTCAAAGAACTGTTCATTGCCTCCCCAAGCCTTATCTTCCTCCTTACAAAAAGTAACCCAGCAAGTAGCGAAGGGATGGAAGAGGAGTGGCACATGTTCCCAGGATCATCGGATCCTTCTGAATGAATATCTCAAGAAAGAACAAGCAAAATGAAGTGTAAAAAGAGCCACAGCCACAGAATGGTTTGGGAGCTCATAAAGGAAGAGTTCCTAATTTTCCTCCAATTTTTGTTGAACACAATTTTTAACTAGTCTCATCTAAAGTTTGCCTCTACCCTGATGAAAGCCATGTAATTCCAGAATAAAACAGGTTTTAAAAATCTCCCTTTTTTATTTTATTCTTTTTGTATGTGTAAAATCATTTCACCATTTCAGACAAATCTTACCTTTACCTTACCTTCACCTGTAAAGAATCATGTCTCTGAAATTTCATTTGAGTTTTGGGCAGCATGTATGTTTCCAAGACAAAGTCAAGATGTGACTTTTTATAATAATGAAAAGTAAATCCCAATCCCGCCAATGTTTTATATTTTCTAAATAGACTGATTATGTATTTATCTTAAAGGATTTCACAACCTTCCTTCTTGTATTACTAAGTGTCAAAATTGGAACATTTCAAATGTCACTAAGTTATTACCCTAAGGAGTTATAATAATTTGTAGTTAAAGACTAGAGTAAGAAAAAATGTCCCCACTGAAAGGCTGAGAGAGGGGCTACCAGCAAAGTGTGGTAGTTAGGAATACTCTAAAGAGACACTCCAAGAGTCAGACTTACAATGTTTTCAAAGTGGAAAGTATGTTCAGCATGGCAAAACGTGTCCTGTAATTTAAGGTTTTTAAGGCTAGAATTGTTTCCCTATGATATTGTTGGAAAGTGCACCAATAGGTCATGCAGCATAAATCTGTCTTCAGTGCCTGAGAACTGCCAAAATTTTGTCTGGTTGTTACTACCATTTGAAGTACGTGGCGTTCCAAGAAGGCACATAATTTTGGTGAGAGATTATTTGTTGGTTTAAATGGGGTGAACCAAACCAAAGTGAACAACTGAGCTGGAAACATTACAGGCATAAGAATTTTTTCATGGCAAGCTTTTCCGCTGTAAATATAGTTTAAATGCTCCATGTAAATTATCTCATAACCAGACTGCTAGAAATTGGAAGAGTCTGGCAAAACCTCATCCCCTGAGACAGGATTACAGAGACCAGTCATTGTCAATTGCATGAAGAAGAACTCATTACATCCGAATGCTGATCTTTAAATAAACGTAATGAGGGCTTTGTTTTTAAATTTGTGTGATACTCAGAATAGGCACGCATCACAAACTATCAAAAAAAGAAGAAATTTAAAATGTTTTGATGATAAGGCATATCATCTTGCCACCTTCCAGTGGCAAGAAATTGTAGAATCC
>NW_009204491.1:0-10457 GCF_000690835.1 Fulmarus glacialis
ATTCTATGATTCTATGATTCTATGTCATGTCTGGCTTGGTCTGTGGAGCTGCCCATCTGTGTGAGCACACCAAGTCATGCCAAGAGCAGAGCCAAAGACCAAGGTTGTAATATTTCTGCCCCTGCCTCCTCCCTGGTGCTCTCTAGCCCTTTTGTGAGGTCCTTGCAAGGATCAGTTCATGTGCCAGAGTGCATTTGCATCTCACTGTTGTGAGGTGGTGTGTGGAGACTAGACTCTTGACCTTGACTGGCTTCAAGACACAGCATGGTTTTGAAATAACAGCAAGCCACCAGGCTACCTGGTACAGAAGAGGGGGTTGTGCTGTCTCAAAGGGAAGGAAAACTTCATGTGAGATTTATTAAGTCAAAGCGCCAAAAATGCTGCACTCGCTTGTAGTAACGTTTGTTGAACAACTCAAGAGCTTACAGGCTGCCCGGGTATGATGGCTAAAGATCTCAGGACAAATCCATGAGGTGACTGTGATCAACTGGGGGGAAACTAGCTCTGTTTGCCGGAGTCTCTGCCCCATTCTGCAATGGCATTGGCACAAAACGGATATGGAGGAAGACTCAGCAGAAAGTCTTTAGAAAGCCATTGACAAAACTGCTTTAAAGCCAATTACCTGGTGATCATTTCAGGAAAAGGTAAAGCTTGAAGGAAAAGAGGATTTTTATTTTTATTTTTTAAACTGTCTTGCACAGTTGAAAGAAACAGGTATTCTTTAAGGTCCTCAGACATAGCAACTAGCCTTGGTTTTGCAGTGGGTGGGCTGCCAAGACAGCAAACATTGGAACTGTGTGGGAAGGGGAGTAATCATAGCCATCTGACTGTTGTGTGTTTCAGATGGGATTCATACACTCACCTGTGCCCTGATGCTGCTAAACACAGACCTTCATGGCCATGTAAGTAGTACTCGAGATGCATCCTTCCATTTTTCCTTCCCAGTAGAGAGGTCTGTCCCCTTATGCAGGATGTATTGCTGGAAAATGGAGATCGGTTGGCAGAGTACTCTGACCAGCTCCAGGGGGAATTTTGGTTGTCAGGCCCAGACCTGGGGACAGTCCTCTTAGTGTCACTCCGAAGGCATATGTCCTGCTGACATCAGTTATCTTATACAGGCACAGGCAATGCAGCTTTTTTTCCAGGACCTGTTGCATGTGTCAGCCCTGTCCCAGAAGCTCTCATGGAGGGATCTTCACCACCAGTCTCTGGAGCTGGCAAACAGCAGCACCAATTGTGCTGCTGTTTTCTGTGGTGCAGACACCTGAGGCTCCCCTCAACCCAGAAACTGCTGCAAAGGAGTCAGTGGTTTCATACAGGTCTAGATTTTATCTTTCCTTCCCAAAACACAAAGTAAGTCCCAGCTGTTCCTTTCCCCAAGATGTAACAGACAGCCACTGGAGAGTTTCATATCAGAGAGGCCTCTGGACAAAGAGCAGGGTGAGCAGAGCTCAGTGCCCAACGGTGTGGTTGGAAAACAGCAGAGGCTATTAAGATCTCTCACCACCTTTTAGAGGCTCTTTCAGGCAGCATAGGTTGGATTTGTTCCTAAAAGGTGAACCAGAGTGTAGAGAGGAGAGCAGAGTGGGAGGAAAAATAACTGCAGAGGGGAGATGGGACTGGGCATAGGGGACAGCACTGGGACATTGTGTACCTTTGAAGACCCCTGCCATAGCGTACATCTGGGAGCATGCATGGACTCTGTGCCCTGCTCAGTGCTGTGGAAAGTTTAGGCACCGTTGACCCAGATCTCCTCCCTGCTCTCCAGCCTTATGGTGCAGGCATAGAGTGTGGCTGTGAGCCTGAGGGCTATGCCCCCTTTACAGGGGTAGAGGGGCTCCTCAAGTCTCGGGTCACTGAAGTGCTTTGTTTCATAGCCCCTCTGAGAGCTCAGACCTGGAGTCACAGACTCCCCAGAACTTGAAGGGGGGGGACGGCTTGTTAGAGCAGCCTGTGCATGTGAAACCTACACACCCTTTTTCTGCCCTACAATCCCATGATTTCCAAGCTGTATCATCAGAGTCCTCTTCTGCCTCCAGCTGGTAACGATTTGTTGTGCATCTGCAGAGACTTGCCCTGATTTTCTCTTCATTAGCCTGTTAATGAGGGCACAGTAGGCCATAACCTAGCTCTTTTTTTTGCTACTGGTTTATAATCAGCTTTGAGAGGAGCCTTTTTCTGTGGGGTGGGAAGAGGACACTACGTGAGTGTTCTTCACCTATGATGGCAAAGGTCCAAAGGCCACCAGCTTCACCAGTGCCATCCTGACAGTCCCCCTGGGAGACCCTCCCCATCATTACAGCACAGATACTGCCTTCACAACAGTGGCCAGGTTTGAACACAGCAGTCAGTGAAGGGAATTACTGGTCTCAGCAAGAGCATCCTTTCCAGATGTGCACTGTGGCCTGCACCAAACTGGTTAAGCTGCTGCAGCCTCATCCTTTGGGGAACAGGCAGCCTTTGACTAACGTTACACTGGCCACTGGGTCCATTCCCACCCACATGGCTGCCAGTAACATGTCTAGGCAAAGTGTCTCTGCACGCGGTGGGATAGCAGTGGGAATGGCTTCTGGGAGGGTCTCACACAGCATTCATCTTTCATTTCAACATCCGAAATGGTTGGAGCCAAGGAAATATTTTCATCAAAGCATTTCCTGCAACAGCAAAAGCAGCATTGTGGCAGAAGGCAAACTATGCAACTTCACTCCAAAATAAGCTTATTTTGTCTAGTTTTTTTTTAATTAAAAAAAATCCGAAATATGTCTCTGGGAAGATAGAAATTATTGAAAAGGCCAAAAAACCCCTAAACTTCCAAAACCTTACCATTTCTATTTTTCATTGACAAGCTGGCTAAGAGGCCTGGTAAGAAGAAATTATCTCATGCTATCTAGGAAAAGAAAAAATAGCTTTCTTTTGACCAGGTGTAGAAACGCCTGAGCTTTTCTTTGAAAAATCTTCTCTTTATTTTTCCGCATGTGTAACATTAATTTCTTCTTCTCCTTCTCCTCCTGTTTTTTTTCTTCCTTCTGCTCCTGGAACTTCTCTTTCTGCTCTTTAATCCTTTATCAGGTGGTAAGTGCAGTCATTCTAGTGTTTTGCTTTAAAGCACTGGCATTTGACTTGTTTTTCTCTGTGTTAAAAAAAAAAGATATTGTTTGTCTGGATTCCTAAGTGCTTGTGCAGTGTCCTTCACTACTTAGCAACCCATTAGCAGCTGATGTGCATCACATGAAGTTCTCCCTGTGTAAAGAAACCTCCATAAACTGCAGTGTACCTGGGATTGTGTGACTTGATCTCTCACCCCTTTTTGTTAAAGATGCTGTCATGATATTGCATATCACTTTTTATTTTGTTTCCTTTTTTAATATTGTGTGTGTGTTTCAGTGTTTTACTGTGCATTGCCGTGGAGTAGGAAATTCCCTTGGTTAGGAAAGGGTGGTTGATGTGTCTCTGTAAAGGGGCAGTTCCCTACAGCAGCGTCCACCACATATCCTGAGTCCTGGCTTAAAAGTAATGAGACTGGCTTTAAAACATGAGATTTGCACCTGGCCACACTGGAGTTTTGCCTTAGTACTGTTGATTTTCTACCACAGGTGCACTCAGACCCTGTTTCCAAACTGTCCAGGAAACTTACTGTCTCTAAAATGAGACACTCCATTTTCATAGAATCACCTGGAGTTGGTGTTTAAAAGCGAGCAGTCACCAACAAACATTACAAGCCTTGTAATATAATCCAGGTTGTTGCAACTCTCTACCTTGCTCTGCTGGTGCTGTTTGAGCTCCAGGAGATCTTATGACAAAGTAAGTACTCCTCTGCTCCATCTCTGCCCCTTGGAGACAAAGCTTTGGGATGTCTCCTTTTCAGCCATCAATGTTCAGAACTCAATGTTTCAACCTCCTGGTTCAGAACTGCTGGCCACGGAAGGACAGTGACCAATCAACTCTTATGCATCACCGGCACTCATGGTTGCATTTTGGTACTTCAGCAAAGCCCAGCTTGTGGACTCACATTGTAATGTGATAAGCTTTAGCTTTTGTTGAAAAAGCAGGCCAGCAGCTCTCATGGCCACTGAACAAAGCTTGAAGTGGGATCCCTGGCAGCTCCTAACTCCATATGTCCATCACTATTAATCTTGCAAAGCCTATGATATTCTCCTTACGCCAAGCTTGTGGTTTGGTGTTAGCAATACTGCTGTGTTAGTAGCACTGGGAGAGCTGAAGAGCTGTGGGATACGAGCAGCTGCTGGCATCACCTGCAGAGTGACCAGTCTGCCCACAGCAGATTTGCGTGGCCCAGGGGTCATTGGTACCCAAAGTTTGCGGATTTCTTCCCTGCAGCGGGGTGATTTTGTTTCTGCAGCCTAGAACATGTCCACTACCAGATCCCTTGGTCCAGTCAGACCAATGACCCTCACTTCATGCTGAAGCATAGATGTAGTTGTATGGGCTTTTTCCCCTGAAGATGAGTAGTTGGGAGAGGTTAAAAGAGCCTGAGTAAAAGCAGGGCCTGCTAGGGGCGTGATGCTCACGCTGGGGAGCTCGCAGGAGATGCACTCCACTCACCACTTGGCAGCCGAGATGTTTGATACCTGGGGCCTTCCTCCCAGAAGCCCAAGTGGTTTAACAGCTCACAGAGGGAGTGCTGGGGAGAGCACCCCAGATAGCCACCCTTCACGGCCTCTGGCCCGCAGGAACCTGCTTCTCCTCCTAGGGCTTTCCCATGGCACCCGCTTTTCCCACTGAGCAGCCAGCGCCATACTCACCTGCCCAGCCTCCTAATGCTGGGACTTGGCAGCAGCCAAGGAATGCCAGGCTGCAGCCCAGAGTCTTCTGGAGGTGGATAGAGCCATCCTGGACACTTCAGGAGATGGTCTACAATCATCTTGGGTGAGTCAGCTCAGCGGCAGATGGCTGAGGCCCAGAGGAGGCAAGAACCCAACTGTAAACAGGGGAGTTACACTGGGTTGAAACAATGGGACGGCAGGATCAGCCCTGTCTAACCACCGTCAGACCAATCTCATCCTTCCTAATTTATTCTTATGCACTCTAACCACCATTGTGCACATCTTGCACATCTCTCCATTTTCATACACTGTCTGCACCCATCCACCTCTGTCCATCCATTCCCATACTGTCACTACCCATTCATCTTACTATCGATCCCTTCTCATCTATTTAATGCACTGTTCGCTCACTCGCTCTCCATCCAAGCACATGGTGCTAGCTGGTTGTCTGACAGTGATTTCTCATGGTTTGCTGCATGGGCTGGAGCAAGCAAAGGTGGGATGAAGTTCTTTTCTGCCAGGGGGACATATCAGGAATAGTAGCTATGTGTGGCTGTGAAGCAGCCTCGCTGGCTTGTTCTATTGCTGGTAAGTGACTGATGCACCACAAAAAAGCAAAATGCCCCCATCTGTGTGGCTGGCCAGAAGTGAAGATGCATCTCCCTACCCAGAGGTCCCAGTTCAGCAAAGGACATAGAACATCTGAACACTGAGCTTTGAGGTGTGCAGATCCATTCCCCTGAAGATTATGTCCACATGTGATGATCTTACTGAATCAGCAAGATGGCCTACTGCGTGAGAAGGCACCTCACTGCGCCCTCATAGTGGCCCTTTCCAGAGTTGTTCCTGGGATTCCCCATACTTGCTAAATACTGTTGCAGTGTGCGAAAGCTCAGGCAGTCCCTGGTGCTGGTGCCTCTGATAATGAGGCACTTGTGATCACAGAACTGTTTCTTTGCAAGTGTTGATCAAGTGAAGCTGCAAAGTCTGTGTCCTGGATGTTTTTTTGTTCTCTCTATTCAGCTGGTGTTGATTTGGAGGCACTTGCAGGACTTTGTATTTCAGTGGTTGGCTCCAGACCATTTCTCAAAGCAGCAAGCTGAAGTATTAAGATATTGTTGACTTGAGGTTTTATTGCATCTGAGCCACCCCAGCATCCTGAGCTCAATCCTACTGACAGCCAGCCTGAATCCTGCCCCTGACTCTGCAGCGCTTCGACAACCTTGTCCAACAAGCTGATTCACAGTATCAGCATCCTTGCTGGAGCTTTCTCATCACCTCTTCTGGTTGTCAGAGAAAGGGTATGTTTTCATCCTTCTCAATTGCTCAGCAATTAGCTGCTTTTCCACAGTGTGGCTGCTGTCTCAGTTTGAGCTCAGAGATCTTCTTGCGCAGGAGAAAGAGACTGATCACAGAATAAAAAAGAAGCCATCTCCTGGGATTGATATATGTCCTGGACACAATACATGAGAAACCCAAAGAAGGGCCTATGAGGCTGGTAACTTGTGCCACTTTATCGCACTGTATCCACTCACTTCCTAAAATGTGTTGGCCTCTGCATTCATTGCTGGATCACTCCAACAAGATCTCTGCAGGCAGAAAGACCTGTGTTATGCACTCTGCTTTCCTGCCTCAAGGCAGGGGTAGAAGTAGTCACCTTCTCTCTGTGCAAAGTAATTTGGTGCCTCAAGGTCTTAGGCAACGTACCTACCTCACCTCCAAACTCCCTCCCTCGTGGAGGTTCGTTACGGCATTTTTTATGCAATCTCTCTCCCTCCTTCCTTTCTCCATCCACATGCCATTGTGCTGCTGGCTTTTTTTTTTTTTGGCTGTAATTCGCCGCCAGCAAGCACACAAATCTCTCTTCCCTCTGCTGAAAAAACCTAGCATGTCTGCAGGTTTCCCCGCAGCTCTTCTGCAGCTAGTGCACCCACTGAGCACTAGCTGGCAGTAGCCTCTATCTATGGGGTCCAGCTATGGGCACCAGCCGTGGGGCTCCCCTGTGAGAAAGCAAAGATGGCTGAGCCTCATGTTGTGCTGCACCATGTCCCCAGGCACTGCAGATTTGTAACAGTGCTTTATTCCTCTTTTTCTTGATCTCTCAAGGGTGCCAGCTCATCTGGAGCTGGCACCGGCAGGAGGCATAATTAGGAGTATCAGACAGAGCTGCTCAAAGGCAGCGCCGGCTCCCTGTGTCGCCAAAGAGTATGTCTGCACACAGAGATGGCAGGTGTGGGGGCCATTGTGGGCTAATCCCAAGGCCTCACTCTTTGCTGATGCTTTCACTTGGGGAGAAGCCTCCAGGTCATTCATTGTGCATGTTTGTGGGCAGGGGTTTCTCGTGTCAGTCTCTTTCAAGAGGTTATTTTCTTGCACAGAGGACACATCTTGCCCTGCAGGGCACCTCCTATATCATCTGCTGCAGCTCCATCCCCTCCCAGTGGCCCAGTGAGGCCCTTCTTCTTCCTCACTGAGTCCCTAAGCAGGGTCCTGGCTCTGCTGTTCTTGGCCATCCTCCCAGGTCCTCCTGGATGGCCACCCTGTCACTACCTTGATGCAAAGCCCACCCAGTGTCAGGATGCTGTTGGGTTCCTTAGGACCGCTGGTGGCAGCTCATGCTCTCCTCTCACTAACTCTGTTGTCCACTCCATGTGATGTCACCACAGGGTCTGTCTTTGGGGACTTCACTCCAGGGTGTGAAGGCTACAAATATGACATGGCACTGGAGACACCTGTCTTTCCTTTGTGGTATCAGACTCCTTTTTCTGAACCTAGAGTTCCCACTGACTCCTCCACACCTCTGCTCCAGTCCTTTGGAGAGGTAGGATTGCAGGGGGAGGCTTGGAAAAAGGCTGCCTGCCTCCAGCCCCTCGACATTTGCAGGCTGAGAAAGTGACTTACTTGGCTATGGTGAAGGGTAAAGGGTTCGGGAAGACAGATGCCACAGACTGATATCAGGGACGCCAGATGACCTGGCAGCATCAGCACCAAATAATCTTGGCATTAGTTGGCGATGAGTGTGCTCCAGGTTGTGAGATTCTCCCAGTGTACGTGTATTGCCCTCACATGCCCAGCACTCAACTTCACGCAGTACCAGTAGCTGGATCATCTCTCTTCGTAATGGCAATCAAAAATAACAGTTTCCGTGAAGGACGAGTCATTGCCCAATGCTGGCTGTCTTCAGATGCTGACACTGCATGCTCACACAATTTCACACACAGCAGGCTTGGAGACCTATCCAAGCGTTGCAATTCCAAAGCAGTCTCAGTGCTTGTCTTGAGTTTTGAGACACAGACCCCATAACAGGACCAACCTGGAGACCAGAGGTGAGATCATTTAGAAAGTTTGGAGCAAGAGCTGGAGAGGTTAATTTCAGGTGTTTTATTGCCACTATTAAAAAAAGAGGTCATTTGAAATGCTTGGGTGCTGGCATGAGCAAATAAAGAAAAGAGCCCAATAGAAAATCAGAACAGAAGACCTTTCAGCTTTGAGCTCTTAGGGGAAAAAACTCAGGCTTCACCACTACATATAAAATTGTTCTTTAAAAAACACTCTGATTAAAGTCAAAACTCTCCAGAAGTTTAATTAGCTGCTTCTTTGCCTTACAGAATATTGGCAAAAAAATGTCGTGTCAACAGTTCATAGCAAACCTGGATGGGCTGAACGATGGGAAGGATTTTGCAAAGGATTTGCTGAAGGTAACGTGATATAAATAGACAGTGGGATACTGTCATTATTGCTATAGTGCCACCTAGTCCTTCTGGGACACTCTGAGCCCTTGAATCAGCATTTTCCAGTGCACAATTGTTTCATTAGAAGAATTGTAACCTACATGGATAGCTTCTGCTAACCTGCAGTGAGCCACCAGAGGTCTGTTCCCTGGTGGTGTTTTATTCAGATTTGTGGTACATCTGCCCTCGGAGCATACCAGGGGTCCCCCTCCCCCACGGTAGCTCTGTGATGCACCAGACAATGCACAGAACAAGGTACGCCCCACCCCCAAATATGACCATCTGGCACTGATACTTTTCCCTGCCTTCACTTCCATGTAATTAGATGTAATGCTCCCATACAACTAGTTCAGTACCAATGGATATTGGTTAAACACCCCAAAGTGAGTATTTTCTCCTTGCACATGGTTTAACACCACCACTGTTGTCTGCACCTGCTGCAGGTCCAGCAACCTGACCTGGATTTTGCTGTATGGAAGGAGGTGAAATGACCAGTGCCACATCAGGGATGTCATATCGTGCTTTAGACGACACCCCTGCCTCCCACCAGACCTCACCCTACACCAGTAGGGTATGGTCAGGGCCCCCTCCACATTCTGTTTTCCTAGCCCCTTCCTGCTTCTTTCCCAGTGCCCCAGGGAAGCCACTGCAATTTTCACAGGAGGAACTGGAAAAGCTGATCCCCAAGGTCATTCATCCCTCCCTTGCTTCTTAGAGCAGCATTCAAGCTTCCACTGTCCCTTTCCCCTAGTCGAGACACTGGAGGTGTCTTGGTATACTCCAGAGTCTTCTACCATCTTTGTGTAGGCCAGGATTCACTCAGCACCCAGAATTAGTAAAAAATGTCATATACAGGCTCCTGAGCAAGGCTGGCTGCCAGACCCCTCTGCTGATGATGTGTCCAGTCCAATACCTAGCATGGCACATAGACAAAAAGGGGTCTAGCAGGACAGCAGTTGTCCTGCTCACTGGTGAATACTTCTCCAGGACAGTTCAGTAAGGAAGATATCTCTCCAAGAACACCGACAGGGTGTGGAGGAGGTGATCTCCACAACCCAGACATGTCTTCCATGAGAGACACAGCTAATACCATGTTCTTGTTTCAGACACTATATAACTCTATCAAGAATGAGAAGCTGGAGTGGGCCATGTAAGTATATGTTAAGCATTTGAGAGATAGTGTGTCTTTCAAAGTAGCTGAGAGGTCTTGAGTCGTGTTTTTAGCCTCAGAAGCTCCCAGAACATTTCAAGCCCTTAAGCACTGAAGTCCCTCCTGTAGGCAAGCTGGGTTTGTTTATGGCTTAGACACAAAAGCAGATGGGAGGTTGGTGGCAGTCTGTGGACACAGGGTCCACAGGCATGACATAAAGGAAGGGAATGCCCTCTTTGTTTACTATTACACCTATGCTGGTACCTCTCCAGGTGCTTCAGGCATCTTTGTACAAGGAGCTCAAGATCTAGGGTTATTTTGTTCACTGAGACTTTCCATCTCTTCCACATAGTTTCTTCTGGAAATAGTATCAGAGAGTCACTCAGATGGGAAGGGACCTTGCAAGATCTCCAGTCCAGCTTCTTCCTCAAAGTATGGTCAACACTGAATTCAGACCAGGATGCTCAGGGCTTTGTTCAGTTTGATCCTGAAAACCTCCAAGGATAGAGAATCCACAGCCCCTCTGGATCTAGGAACCAATGCTTAATTATTCTGAGAATGACATTTTTTTTCTTATCCATTTGAAACTGCTGGGTTTTTGACTTATGTTCACTGTCTCTTGTCCTCCTGCCATGCACCATAGTGAAGAGCTTGGCTTTGTCCCCTCACACATATTGGAAGGCTGCCATGAGGTCCCCCAAAGCTATCTCTTCTCTAGGTTGAAGAAGTCCATTTCCCTTAGTCACTTTTTACATTGCAAGTGCTCCAGCCCCCAGGCATCTTGGTGGCCCC
>NW_009204491.1:10488-11101 GCF_000690835.1 Fulmarus glacialis
CACCTTGTTTATGCCATTACCTGAATTGGGGGCCCAATACTGTTTGCTGTATCAAGGTATGATGTAATGAGTGAGAGTAGAGGAGGATGATCACTTCTCTTAGCCTCCTCACTGTGCTGCTGTTACACAGCCCAGAATGCTCTTGGCCTCTGTTTCTGCCAGGACACACTGGCTGGCTCCTGTCCACCCTCCTGTTCACCAAGAGCCCCAGGGCCTTTTCTGCAGAGCTGCTCCTCAGCCAGCTTCTGCAGAACCACTCCATGCCAGTGCAGTACTGGGGTGCTGCATTTAGTGAGGCTCCTGTCATCCACAAACTCGATGAGATGCACTCTGTCTCCTCCTCCAGATCATTATTTGTTACCCTGAAACAAGTCTGGGAACAGCTAGCATGGTGGCCTCCATGACAGGTTCATGCAGCACCTTCCTCAGCCCTTCTTCCCCTGCTCTGCTACCCACCTCCTGCCCAGAGCACAGTCCAGGACCCTCAGCGAGGGATGGGCTCTGCTCCCCAGCCCCAACGCCTCCCCACCGCTGCTGTGGGGAAGCCCATAACAGACCTGGGGCCTTAAGCTAACACAGTGGATATTTCTCCTCTCTTCCCTCCCCTCCCCTC
>NW_009204492.1:0-5509 GCF_000690835.1 Fulmarus glacialis
ATTATTATTTCTTTTGAGGTAGAGGCTATCCTATCTGGAGAACATGGATTTAAACTTTGCACTGTAACTGAACTATTAACCTGAACTACATGGAAATGCTACACCAAATAGCCATACATTTGTTCAGCTGGTTCTGGCCCTTTTTAAAGCAAAACTGGGGAAGTTTCTCAAGAAGAGATACAGCAGGGGGTCACAGAGGGCACCCGCCCCTCCGCTCCCAGGCCCTGACCTGAGGAGCACCACGGGGCCCTCTTGTTTCTCCTGTCCGACACACACACAAAGCTGCTGGAGGGACCTGTACAGCCGCACAGTCGTGTCAATGTGCAGCTGTGCGTTTCCGTACAGTCTTTCCACGCACGAAAATCTGAAGGGAAAACAAACAAACCCACCCTCCCGTGGACTGAAAGTCACAGCTCGCACCATGAGGCTCAGCCTCCAGGACCTCTCCTCCTTCCTCTGCTGCCACTGGCAGTTTTGTGGCTTCCATAGGTCGCTTCTCTTAAACGTCCGCTTCCCTTTCGGCCTGGTCTGAGGCATCTGTATTTTCAATTATAAGCTCTGCTGGGTGAGGATGATGTCTATCTACACACTTGCAGAGTGTTTAGCACAACAGCCCTGATCTCTTGCATTGCCTCTAAGACAGTCATACATCACCAGCAATAAATGCACGTTGGAGAATATTTTCCTCCACTGAGCTGAATATAAAGCAATTCAGAGCTTTGCCTCTCGTGATAGAAATCTTGCATAGCATGAGCGCAAGCTATTTCACAGAACACCTGCCTTTTCTTAACCATGTGTAGAATTGACTACCAGGGATCCCGATGTGTTTTATATGTTATTAATAAAGTTAACATTTCTATTAAATACTACTCCCTTCTGGGATTCTCACCCAACCTTGAGTGTAATAATCAAGAAAAAACCTTTCTGTCACATTATTAAATGTTCAGTTCCAACAGTATAGAAGAGACTCTGGTAGCATAATGCCATGTTGGCATCTTTCCAGTACAGAAAATTTTTTCCATACATTTTTTTTTTCAAGTCAATTTATTGCAAAACAGTTGCTTTCTGTAATATCACAGATTTATCCAGAGTTTACAATGCAATCATTGCTCCTTGCTATTGGAAAAGATTTATTTAGCCAGTTTTGGCCTTCATTCCAAAAGGCTGAATGCCAAATCATTACAGTGTATCTGGTGTTCTGTTGTCAGAAAATATGATCTAGCATTAAGATACTATTCAGAGACTCTAAAAGCCAGAGAAAATAATTGTGGTAAATCAAAACCTCATAAATACTTTATAAAGTTGTTTTTAATGTCTGTCCTCATGTGTGACAAAAAAGTACCAGTTTACATGCAACGAGAATACATGAGTTTTGAGGCTTCATTTCCTATATCGTCTAGGTTTTAAAACAATATTAAAGTCTATCCCATATAGACACAAAAGTCAGGCGGTTGTTGTCACATTATATTTTCTGGTACTACTACTGCATTTTAATAAGCCAAAAGACAGCAAGCTGCTTTTCTAGACTAAACTCCAAATGACGTATTTTCTTTTTTTTTTTTTTTCAAAAGACACTGAGAGGCTAAGAAACATATATATGGCTCTGAAGCTGAGGCCACAACCGTGCAAGCACATACACACAGGCAATGCTCAATGTGGTTAAAGAAAAGCACACGCCAAAGACTTAGGAGCAGCTGGCCCCAAATTTTGGCCTCAACACACCATGTGAAATAGAACATATGTGTGGACTAGGTTTGACTCCCTTCAGATGCCTCTGGAACACAATAATATCTCACTGGGTAAGAAAACTGTTCTGTCTTCCAAGCTACCTATGCCAATAACTTTTTATATCTCCACCAAAAAATGCAAAACAATTTTCCTGTGTAGAACATCAGTGTGACAGATAACAGCAATTGCCAGAAGCTTGGAGATGGCAGTATATCTGGGATGGATATTAAACTGAGTCTGTCTAGAGGCATGGCAAGCATGGGGAAGCAACAGACAGAATAATAAACTCAAGCAAAGATCATGTCCAGATCTTACTCTGTAAATATTCCACTTACTTATTTTTGGAGCACCAGAAATCTATCAATAATTTACCTTTTAAGGTTGTAAAATTACATAACTTGTGAGCCAAGGAAACTGCTACCTCACATCATATTGCATACAAATTCAGAAGCAGCTAACCAATGCAATATGGAGAGGTGCTTTTTGCAAAGAGGAAACCACAGAGGCCAGGAGGGAACATTGGCTTGAGAAAAGGGCTGAGCTTGGAGGTAGCACTCAGCCTGATCTGACTCAGTTGCCTCTGAGCAGTTTAAACCGTGGCCATAGTCCAAAGGAGGACAGAACTTATTTAATCACTGTTATGCATCATTGGTAGAAGAAACTGAAGGTAGTGAAATCCTGCCAAGCTCTGATGTTCATGGTAAGCTATAGAAGTAATAGCAGTTTTGTCCAGCTGGGGTTTTTTTGCTAGTGGGGGAGGAGACTGATCTATATGTTCTGAGGTGACCAATAATTTTATGGATCTGGCTCAAAGGAAACAGATTTTCATAAAAGAGGTGTTGTGCACTTTCTGAATATTAGGCAACTTTAACAATTCTTGTTGAACACTCAGAACTTGACAATATTCAGAGTCTTTAATCACTTTTGAAAATTCTGGCCGTCATATGGATCTGTTTCTGGTAAGAGTAGAAAGGGCATCTCACCAAGAAACCCAGACAGAGGAAGACGTAATGTGGGGAGCACCATACACAGTGTATCTACTTATACCTTCCCATCAAAGCTTTTAATCCATCCTAATTCCTATTGCATCAATGTGTTTTTTGAATAAGCCCCTCTACTGACCCTGCAAAGACAGCCTCTTTTAAAAAAATCTCCCAGAGATAGTAAGCCTTAACAAATCTGGAATCAAAACCCAAAGTTCTAGAAAAGCTTGGTTTTGAGCTGTATATTCCAGTTTAGCAGACTGCAAGTGTAATTAAAAGTGGATTACTCCCAATTTACTAGGATTGTGGAATAAGAACTCTTCATTTGGACACTGTCTTCAACAGTCCTTAAATGCCCTCATAGTTTGATGATAAGGCTGAAGTACAAAAGGAAACTCACTAGCAGTGGAAAAGGGAAAACATGCAACATAGGAGAAACAAAGTTTACTCCAGTTAGATTCAGCTTCTAAGAAATATAAATAAAGCTCTGTACCAACCACAATTATTTTTTACCGAAACATCCTATTCAACACATTACATACTTGCATTTAAATACATCCTTACAATGAAAGCACACTGAAGTTTCATAGCAAAGCCATCAAAATACACAATTTCTAATATTGCTGCCTGAGCAATGTTAATTCAGTGCCCTTAAATATATACATGACAATTACTGTCTTGCACTAGATGATCCCATACTGTATTTTCTTAGAGTCTTTGTTTCATTGGGGATATTCTTAGCAAGCATCTAGTGAATATTCCATTTTATCTATGTAATTTAAGGTGTGACTTCATGTCACATTTTGGTACACGGTTAAGTCTTACTCTGAAGAGAGAATCTGTGTTGATTCTCTCAGATTTCACAATGGCATTAGTTTGTACAGTGTTTCAATCAGCTACAAATTATGATAATACCCTTATAAGTTCAGGGGAAATCACCATCCACATCCTTATTCAGAAGTAACAGAGATAACAGACATAGCTAGAGCTGGCAGACCAATTTCACACATGTAGGAATGATTTTTTTAAAAACTCTATCATGGCAAGTATTCTATAGCTTTTAAAATCACGGTTCCCCATTGAGTTTAGCTACAATTGTGAGTGTTGAATAGTTCTGCAGCTTGGTCCTCCATAGCCTCTGCCATCAGACACCCAGAAAGCAAACAGCACACAGTTTCTGACTGCCTTTGAGAAGCCAGTTTTAATAGAGTCGCCTGGCACCACCTCCCAGGAAGCAGAGGTAGGAAGAGAACTCAGATCATCAGGGCACCATGGAGCTGCTGTACGTGCAAGATGGTCTTTCTACCTTCTGCAGTTCCTGACTCATTCAGCACATCTCCCAGCCTCTGCAACAAGCAAGAATGACTCCCATTGCTACAAAATCCTGATTCACCCCTTAAGGAGTTCACTCTGTATGCTGAAATTTTCTCTTGCTAAAATAATAGATAAACATGTAAGCAAAGACTTTTATAATTAGAGATGCCAAAAGAATTCAGGTTACCTCTTTGTGTTCCATAGGAAATTCTGCAGTTAAGAAATCTTGAACATGCCCCACAAATCTATAAAAAACAGAAAGCTCTCTGAAGGTGATCTGTTTGTTTTGATTTCAACTTTTTAAAGTTTGTAGTTTTTAATATTGTATTTAATTCAAAATAAGAAACAAGATGACAAGAAATATCAAAGCATTTCATTCTGAAAATGGGGAAGCAAAACCATGCAGCAGCATCAAAGCACATTTTCCTCCCCTGCCACCAAAGGAAATCTTTGAAATCAGCAGATATTGCTATAAATTATCTGCAGCCTCAGTTCTGGTACAACCAAATTTTTGAAAAATTCAGAACCACAAAAATACTATTTTATGTTGCTTGTGTATATGTTACTTTCTTTTAAAAATACAAACCAGAAAATCAGAAAAAAATCTGTCAGCTGGTATCATATTATCAACCTCATGATTAACAACAGGGTTGGAACACTGAGATCCTTTGCAGACTTCAGCCACTGGGAGTTAATGGAGGAGCTAAGAGCCACAGGAGGACTTGTGTTAAGGTTTTGTTTGCTGTCAGAGAAGAAATGGTGACACTCAGGAACTCAACACTCATTCAAGACCCTGGAAAAAAGCGTTCTCTCACAAAAAAAACCCACTTTCTTTCCCTTAAGGCTTCATTCCTTCATCTTGCTGCTTTGTCATGCCGCTCCGTTCCTTCATCTGAGTCCTCTCCCTGACTCTGAGGTACCACTCGCATCCTACAAAGTTGTAGTGGAAGATAGGCAGTAGTCTTATGTCTGAGCACAACGGCTGCGACCACTCTTCTTGATGGAGGGCGGAAATCTAGTATTATTCCTAAACACACCCTACTCTGTTGTCTCCACCAAAACCAGACCTACTGTCCAGCCTAGCTCGGAATTTATACCGATACATTTTCAGAGGGCATATAGTGAAAATACAGAGTTTAATTTATTCAACTTTAGTGCTGTTAATAGTGTTTACACTAAGCATATTCTTAACATCCCTGTCATGATAGTTACTAAGGCTGAAACGTTAGCAAAAAAATGAGATTTCCCATTTTACTTTCCAGGAACCCAGGTTAGTTTTGAACAACATGAATTCTTGGAACCTAAAGATCCTACAGGTCAATTCCAAACAGCAAAGTTTTCATATCACCTGCATAAAGATCAAAATATATTTTCAGGTCCTCTATCTCTAACTTTTAGAAACTATGAGAAAAATTCATTAATTATTCTCCTTTTTCCTCCTCTTTTGCCTCCCCCAGTGTGCTGGTTTTGGCTGGGATGGAGTT
>NW_009204493.1:0-2361 GCF_000690835.1 Fulmarus glacialis
GGTTAAACCACAATATGCACATACGCTGGGCCATGTGAAGCTGTTTTCACTGCTGTTTATTATTGCTTTGGTTGATGGACTGACTCTTTTTACAAGATATATTTCTTGGAAGATTTGTGCATAAGCCAGGACCCTTATTAATAATTTGGAGGTATCTTTTGCTTCCTTATTCTCCTTCCCAGTGGGAGTGCGGGCTGTGAACTGTGACATAAAAAATGTCTTAAAACTTTTTTTTTAAAATACCACCAAGAATATATCTGTACATATATTTGTTCCATGTGTTCTGCATTTTCATTTTTCCAGGTTTTAATTTCAGGGGCAGCATTTGTGAGAGTTTACTATTACCTTTTGCCTTGAAGCATTTAGCTGACACCAAACTTGGTAGCATGCATAAGATATGGCCTTAAAACAAATTAACCTTTAATGTTCATTCTTTATTTATTTTCTAGTTTTAATGCCTCACAAAGGAAGATATTTTTATAAGTAGAATTATATACTAATAATTGTAATATTCCTGATTTTTTTTCCTAATGAGCACAGAATGGTTAGTATGGCTAAAGTATCGAGCCAGAATAGTATGAGTATGAAAAACATGAGAGGGTTTATTAGAATTCTATATTTCATATTTGCTTTCCTTCTCTTAGGGAAGGAAACTGAGGACATATAATCAATTTTCTGTTGCAATCAACTTTTTTAGGGGAAACAGTATTGGACAATATTCAGGAGAGAACAATACTGAAAATGTTTTTATCCAGTTTGAGGGACATTATCACCTTGATCACTACAGTGAGTTTGGGTTGCTCCATCCAAAAAAGATAGATTGTAGTGGGAATAGACATGGTCCAGGGAAGGATAAAAACCATGACAGATGCATGGAAATGCACGATAAAAAGAAGAATCGCTCTGAGTAACAAAGAAATTAGGTAAGGGTATAGAAAATAAAGAAAAATATGAGTAAGTCAAGTTCTTTTCATTGAAAAAAGGCATTCTTTGCTTTTAATGCCATCTGCTGAAAGTTGTTAACCCATTGAGAACCCACTAAGAAGATATTTTTGGACAAAAGGTTGGCCAGGATTCAAGAAAGGACCAGTCATTCTTTTGGTGTAACCATTTTTCATCCATTGCACTTAAACCAGGTGTTCGTATTGGCTCTTTTGCTTCAGCACCTGCATCAGCATGTTTGCCCTCTTAGCAGCAAATCACTACTGATTCAAGACCAACCTCATGCAAAGCAGTGAATGATGTGCGATGTCATTCCTTGGCAGAGAGAGGAATAGGAACAAAAACAGGTGAAATAAATTCAGGAATAATTTCTGGGATTTGCTATGTGGCTCCCTGCAGGAGCTGGCCTCGTCACTGCTGGCAAACCGATTTGAGATATTAAGGGAAAATTATATACTTAGCTGATGCTCATTTTTTCATTCCCTCATCAGTTAGTTTAAAAATGATGGGATTGTATGTATAATTGCAAACTGCTCCTCCCGTTAACGGTTCCCATGCAGTTGGGTGCGGGGAGTCTCTGCTCCCCGCAGGTGCTGTTCCTTGCCTGGTCTGCTGCCCAGCATCACATTCAGTTATTTATTAATGGTTCTTTGCAAATGTTGAAAGTGTTTCCATTGGGTCTGTAATATGGTGCCCTCTTGTGACCAGTCCAAAACCAGTAATTACACACTGGTAACCACAATGTGTAGGATGTTGGATTTCATCTCCTATCCACCTTGATTTTCAAAAGCCTGAAGTCAGGGTGATGGCCGTGGCTCTGCCAGACTCCTTTTACAGGTGGACTTCAGCACAGTCATATCTCACCAAACACATCTGAAATAATAGTGTAGCATAGAAGGGATCATGAAATATTGCTCACAAAGATAATTAAAACTTTATCCAGAGCTGTATACGCAGAAAATTTGCTTGTTAATATACAAAGATCTCATTCAATCTGTACTGAAATTTCTGTACTCTGCCCATGATAATAATAATGAAAAGGAAAAACAACCACTTTATATGTTCTTTCTCTCCATCATGGCCACTAACAAGTGTAATTTGGTTGGGGGCAAAGAGAAGGAGGCAAGGAAATGCACAGAGGAATTAAGAAAGCAAGCTGTGGGGTCACATTTTAATGAAAATTTATTCATGGATTCCTTTTTTTCTCAGTGTCAAATGGATTATTACATTTACGTGTAACACTTTGGGTTGTGCACTCCCCTGTGTGAAGCCGAACGAAATGAGATATATAAGACCCGGTGCGTTTGGCAGAGAAGAGAAAGGTCACCGAGCGATGCGGTGCTGGCCTGGGGGACAACAAGGGAGTGCTTGGAGCAAGAGTACCTGCACAGGGCAGGCAAGGTGGGGATGACCAAGCAG
>NW_009204494.1:0-486 GCF_000690835.1 Fulmarus glacialis
TTAGATTTTATATATTTATTTATACTTTATACTTTCAAAGTTCTGATGCTGCAGGAAATGACGCCGGTTATGGAAGGTAAAGGGCAAATAAGGAAGCACCAGCAGTCTGGGAAATTTTACTACCTTAGCCTTTTCAAAGACAGACAAGAAATAAGGTATTAATTTTTTTTAAGCAAAGTGGAAACATAGTGACTTCTAACTAAAACAGAGCACCAAAAAGGACTAACTAAAAACTGATCTGTGTCAAAGTCCAAGACTAAAAATCAAAATACAGTCAATTAGAGAAATTCAGCCAATGCTCTCATTTAGATAAAGACTATGTTTATGAAACTGGAAACGAAAGACAATTAAAAAGAAGAAACAGAGACTTGGGGTTTGGGAGTTTTCTTTTTATTTGACATAAACTGTTTCCAACTTAGGGTAACACTAACTTTCCTTTTGGTTGATATGTGGGGTTTTTGAAATTAATCTTTTCTAATGTCTTTT
>NW_009204494.1:498-12216 GCF_000690835.1 Fulmarus glacialis
CAGGTAAAAATCTGTGCAGTCATAGTATCATAGTAAAAACTGGTTTATTTTCCTGCAGTTTGGGAAATATTATGTAATGGCTTCCATTGGCTTTAAAATTGTAATAATAAATTTAGGGTGTAATCTTTCCTCTTTGATCATAAAGGAAAAAAGTTTTTGTAATGCTGACTACTTTGGCCTTGAACCTTTGATGTCACTCTTCTTAAATACACACATTTTAATCATACCATGCAAAGAAAACTTCAGCTAGAGTGCCTGTACTTGGTAAGACTGCCAGACAGCTTTTTTTGTGTTTAGTACCACTGACTGCAGTTCAAGGAACCATTCCACATTGGTAGAATGAATCAAATTAATTTAAAAAAAAAACTATGCAGTTTCTAGCTCCGTTTACAGCTGTTATCACACCCTTCCTCAGGTTTCTTCACGAGCTCTTCGGGGGCACAGTGTGGCTTTTTGCAATTCAACAAGCCCTGCCACCTTTCAGGTCACTTACCTGCTCTTGAAAAGCAAACCGTATATTTTATCAGCTAAAATCTCTGTTACTCATCACCACAGTATTCTTCCTAGTGTAAGATGTTAGAAGACAAAAGGAAATAATAATAAAATATACTATACACAACTGAAGTACAATAAACCCCTAGGATCTCATAGGTATTTAATCAGAGAACAGTCTGCAAGTAAATGATTTATTCATGAAGCCAGTGTATTGACTGCCATCATGCAGGCATTGTAAAATACAAATATTGAAATGATACAGAAATGGTGATGCAGAAAAGAACATATTTAACTGCAGACAAACCCCAAGACAACACTCTGATAGTTTTAAAGGTATTTGAAGTATTTTATATCACCATAAAAACTGCTGCAGAGCATAAGGTATTTCTTTAGCTACAGAGAACCATGAATAATATTGCAGAAATGCTTAATTTCATTTAATAGCATTGAGATGTGCATTTCATACAGGAGATAGCCTGACTGCTTAGAAAATTTGATTCACAGCAGTCCCCAGTGAAACTGGTCAAATAATCCATTGTGAATAAAACCTATTGTAAATTTGCCCATTTCTCATAGAATAATTACCCATGAATAACTTTTTTCATTATTCAGCCAGCTCTAGACCACAGTGTATTTATTTCTGAGGAAGGTACTAAATGATTTGAGAAACTTGAGTGGAGAGTTATACAGCTTCACTTAAATTTTGCACTCATTTAGGCATTCTACTGCGACTGAATACTGAATTGTATCATATATGGCACATATATACAGTAGAGAAAATCCCATAAATTTGATCAGACCATTAAAAATAATCTTCAGGAAAAGGCTTGTGTTTGAAAAATTCACAATAATTAAGTGAACGACCTTATAAGTGAAAAGAAATTTTGGGCCAAACTCTATAATGGCAGCTGTTAGCTTTCTGTCTACAGCATTATGTATTGTGTAAACTGTCCAGTCGTTAGATGTTGTGCCATGTCATTCCCTTTATGCTGCATTTCAAGTTTCATGAATATTTAGTGGTGTAAGCAAAAAAGTAGTATTCTGGGGGTAAAAAGTGTTTTTGTTCCACATTCGAATGAAGCCAAGAAACGCTTTTTGCAGAAGACCGTGAGAGTGGCAGGCACCTTTGTCTTTGCTTTCCCTGAGAATAAGCAAAGCTTTACTGCTTGCAGAGTAGAAATTATCTAGGCTGACTGGACATTAAGGTTTGACACAATTGCTAATCTGTTCCTCTATCCTGGCATGAAAAAGGGATCTGAGCTTCAGCACTGGTTCCTTTGTCAAAGCATATAACCCACTGCAAAGGGTATGTCTAGACTTATCCTATAGCCAATAGAGACAAATAGGTACATTCAGGAGATGATTCACCCAAGAGAGTTATCAGGAAACATTTTTCTCTGTTTAGTAAAGTAGCTGTCTATATGAAGATTTTATACTTCATCCTCAACTTCTAGTTGGCTGGAAGCAGGTGAGACAACTGCTATCCTTGGTTTTTATCTTCCCTTTTGGAAAGTGAGCAGAGCACTGCCCTGCTCACCACGATACTGGAGATGTACTTTTCTCAGCCTCATGTGTTAGAGGTATTCTCTGTTATAAGAAAGTACCCAGTAAAGCAGTAAGTTGAATCCGTGTCTCCTACACCCACGCTGAGTGCCATAGCCACCGGATCACTAGGTATTTGGGGACGGTGTTATTTTTGGTGTGTTTCATTTTTTTCAGGTTTGTTCCTTTGAAAAACTTCAGCCCACCAAATAGGTATTTTCTGACAGTCATCAAAAGTAAGAAAAAATCTGCCTCTGCTTACTACTAAATATTTGCATTTAAGAAACTATGCTTACTAATGCATTCAGTCTGCAAGCCCAACTCTCTTTATTGCTTTTTACTAACAGTATCTTTCCTTTTCAGTTGGATCCTCCTCACAACTTGCCATTTCAGTCTCATGGAAGACCTGTCCGTCTATAAGCCTCTGATTTATACTTCACTGTCTTCTCTTTAGATTATGGATAATGTTCTTAAAATTAGCACAGGGCCAGTACAGACAGAAAACCTAGTACTTTTCTGAACCATGTCCAGATGACTGCCAAGCATCCCACGTATTTTCTTTTTAAGCACCCTTCTCCCTGTCTATCTCTGGTAGCAGCCTTCATAATTCAGGGAGTGCCTTTACATATTTTCTTTATTTTTCAGAGCTTTCAGAGATAAGTTGACCTTTAAGCACCTTTTGCCTCCTTCCAAAGCCATGAAAACCATTGGTTGCCCTATTTCTAAGAAGCATGGGCTACTGCTGCAACACACTTATCTACAGATTACTGTAAGCACACTTCTTTCATTTGAAAAAGATATTCAGTTTTTCCCACGTAAGTCAGCAGCTACAGCGAAAAGTGATTAGACATGAAAAGAATAAGCAAAAAACCACACATATTGATGTCTTAATCTTTTCAAACTACAGTACCAGAAAGCTGGTGATAAATGATAGTTTTAAAACCATAATAAAATTAACATAAATTTCACTTCATAGTAGATGAACATTCTCCCTGTTGATTTCATAGCAGAAAAACTGGAAAGTCAAATTATTTAGAGACTAAGTGTTTCAAATATAGCAAGAAACAAGCGCATTCATATTTATAGAGATAATATTGTTCCTTCAAATGAGAGTGTCAGTTCTCACCTCTTGATGACAAATGTATTTTATTACAATGCTTATGACCGCTACAGAATATTTATTAAGACATGTTTTATTCCTTTAATTATGTCCACAAGCCACATGTTTATAGGAACAGAAGAACTGGAGAAAACATTTCTTCCTGCATTTATGGACTCGCAGTTGACACTTTAATTTCTGTAGAACGTTGTCAATACTGCACCATGCAACAGGGATCATTAGGACAAAGAAGATGAGATGAACTGACAGAGGGTGGCAAACTATCTGAAATTTTAACTGAGTGCTGCTTAAGCCTATTTGTCAAGTTCACTGAAGCTGTGGAGCTGTCTGGTGGTTTGCACAACACCGTCTTGCACTGTGTGCGCTAAAAAATTCTGTTCTTCACTAGATAAAACTACTTATATGTTCTTTGATGTAATTGATAAAAGGAAATTAATGGTGTGTTGCATAACTGTGAATTAGGGAATGTAGCTGTTAAATTAACAAGTGTTCACAGACATGCTGCAGTTTCTCTGGAAAACTGTCACAGGGGTTCCTCCTTTATTCAATAATTTGGTTGCAATCTAAACTCTGTTTGAGGATCTGCATCTATGATGTACTGAGCATTTTCTGTGCCCTTTAGAAAAAGATGAAGGAGCTTGGGATTTACTGAAGGAATACAGTCATGCCATGATTCCCCATAAAATACATACGAATAATGTATTTATCCATACATAGGCTTAATGGAAGGACGCACTCACTGAGGTGTCTTTGCTCTGTTGTACCTCATATAATGTCCAAACTTTTTTTGACTTTCTCTGAAACTTGCCTCAGTTTTTGCAATAGTTTATAGTAACTGCGTTCATAAGATTGTTAGGGTTTGGGTTCTTGTGTTTCTTTTTAATGCTTTTCTCTACACAATAATAGAATTAAAAGTTGTTGTTTGGATTTGGATTTTCATGTTTCTTTTTTTCTAGTCTTTCTAGATAATGTTTTTCTCTACACAACAAGAGAAGAAAAAGTTATTTTATGCTTCATTAGGCTGGGTGACATATTCTTCCAAGATCCAATGGTCAGCAGTATTTTCAGCAAATTGTGTGTTACACTTGACTGCAGTTTACAGGAAATTATAGAACAAGTAACTATAGCACACGACAGGTCTCCTTATGAATATATTGACAAACTTTTCTGTTCACACGCCAGTCATAATTGATTCTGTGTACATATTTGATATTCATAAGTATTTGCCAAATACCTTGGATAAATGATAAATTGATTTGTTGGTATCTATTTGTCCTGCATGTTTATGATCGATTACTTAAGCCAGAGTATATTACTTCTACTTCCCACTTTGAGAAATGTTTTAACCTATGAACAAAAACCAGTGCTAGTTCTTGCTCTTGAGTACATAGTACATTTTTTCAAATGGAGTATATATTGTGCATTGAAAAAAATTTTCTCCCAATTTCTCCCAATACCACTAAAAAGCTTGTGGTAGTTTGGAAAGATTTTGGTTCAATATTGTGATAAATCACCCATGTCCAATTTAAAGAAATTACACTACCGGTTCAGACCAACTAACTGGCTGGTAGTTGGCAATGATGCAAACTAGTTTCATTTGTAAGCCTATAAAACTGGTGCAAGACTGTAATGTCCTCAGCCTTCACTGAAATAGTTTAATCTGACATTTCAAGATGTCAGTGCTAGAGTTTTCCCTTACATTTTTGCCAAGGCTGTCTCCTCTTTAAGGATAGTGGAAGCATTATATTGAAATACAGTTTAAAAACAGGTTGTAAAATGTTTTCAAGTTCTGAACATGGATGAAGCACCTGCAATTTGGCAGATTCATTTTTTCCTTAAGATGAGTGCACTACATCATCAAGATTAAATATAGTTAAGCTGTCATGGTTCTTAGCTTATTGCTTTGTTTCCCTAAGTTCTCGTTTCTACAGGTAGTCTTTAAAAATGAGTTAGCACAAAGGGTTAGTAAGAAATTTGAGTCTACCGGAATTTAAAAGATCAGCTCTGACTATTTTCAATTTCATCATCACATCTTAATGATCCATACAGTGATAAAGAAATGAACTACTCAAATCACACAAATGCACAGTCTCCACCTAGCAAGGACAAAGCAAGCTCTTCTCTGTATCAGAAACAAAACTGACCCCCAGATAAAATTCTTGAAAGCCATCATAGCAGAAAAATCCAAATAGAAGAGAAATTGTCATCCACCTTTAAAGACAAAAGGATTACTTTATTATTGACTCAAATGTCCTATATCCTTACTTTAACTTTGAAGCTTGACTTTGAAAAATGACCCTGCAGTTTGCCCATAGGTTGGCACAGATGCTTGATGCTGTGTCATGTTCTCATGGATTCTGCAGTTCTGAACAAGCAAATGCTCCTAGTTAGTATGAGAAATGGCTGGAGGCTTCTTCCAAAACCTAGAGGCCAACAGATGGCAACCTCTTGCCCTTAAGCAGCAATCTGAGCTCCACAAAACAATTCTGCTGCTAGACAACTATTTTTTTTCAAAATTCTTCATTATTTTTACTGACCTGTTAAGCTTGTTCTGACTCAGTTTTATGTATGCTTTTCCTTGGACATCCACAGTTGCCCCTGTTTCTGACACAAGCGTGGTCCCTGGGCTCTGGGGAGTGTGGACAACCACCCAGGGCTCTCACAGGCAATCAGCCAAGATGCTGTCTGCGAGCTTTACCTCCAACCTGTTTTCACTGCACAGCAGTTCTCCGTTCATCTCGATTGGGATCTCCAAGCTGAAGATGTGCACAGTGGCTAGCAGACAGTGAAGTATTCGGTTATGTTGTTGCCACAGTGTGCAGTACAGAAGCTGTTGTCGACTGTTGTCTCTGGGAAGGGACAAAAGGGCCAGGGACCATCCCAGCACATTTCTAGAGGAACTAGCTTAGATTCATGGCCAAGCATTGAGTGCGCTCTGCTACCCTCAGGGTCTGTGCAGCCCTATCAGCGACCAACCTCATGTACGCTGTGGACCTCCGGGTGAGGAACTGTACAGAGACCTCAGCATGAAAATTAGAAAACTAACTTCTGTTTTTTATAAAGCTTCTCCTAACCACACTAATCTCCATGACATGCGAGCAGCTCTCAGCAGAAGGCTAGGCAACGTGTTTCTCACCTCTTACGCGTCTGCTCTGTAATCTCCTTGGGTGAAAAGTGCAGCACAGAGTAGAATTTGGGATGCTTTTGATAAGCCTTAATTCACGGCCTTTGGGTAGGCACTGAGCAAGGAAGGTCGTGGTTATCTGTGCATGTGACATAGGATGGCATGAGATGCAGTAAGACACAAGAGCAGAGAGGTGAGGGAGATATTGTTTTGAGCAGTTAAAAATAAAACAGTCTACATTTGAATGGACATGTGAAGAGAAGGAAGGTAGTATAGGATGCAAGAAGAGGTTAACCTTAAATATTCATAAGCAGGGCTCCTGCTTAACACTTATGAAAAATAAATGCATCTGGACATGCATGTGGACACTGCATTTGTTTTCTGTTTGGGATTGTTCAGAGATTTTTGATGTGTACTCTGGTCACAAATTTCAAGTGCTGATAACCTTGACAGCTAGAGGCAGGCCTTAAAAAAGGGAAGGAAAAGACAGCAAAGGCAAGACAAGGAGGGGAGGAAGAGGGGAGAGATGAGAAGAAGAGGGGGAGAGGGAAGATTCCTTTTCTCTGGGAACTGGGGCTTTCCATCAAACATTAAGTAATAGTTTCAAGACCTTAAGTCTTCATGACACTGTATGAGTGAAAGCAATGACATAAAAATAGCTGCATTAAACTGACAAAAGTCCTGTTTCAGTATTTTAAATTCAGTTGTAGCCATAATGATTAAGCAGTCTAGTTGGATGGAGACCCTAAAAGAATAATCTCTAAAAGGATGAACTGGTTTTCTTAGCGAAAACTATAGTGAAGTTTGCTTCCCAGTGCGTACAAGCCTTTCTTTTTAACAGAACTTCATTTTAGCAATTAGTGTCAAAAGTGCCTATTAGCTTTTAAGTGATTCTGTTTAATTGTCATTCTCTTCTGTATAATCTAGTTCTGGATAAAGCAGTATTTGTCAGAAGTATTTTAACGAGGACTTTTGAAACTGTTGTTCAAACAAACATTTGTGTTATTAAAAGCAGAATATAATAAAACAACTTATGACATACAAGCTAGTGAGACAAATATTTTACTCTAAAATGTCCTTTTTAAAAATAAACACTGATATTTCTGTATTCCTCCTTCACTCAGCAGTAGCTAAAGCTTTCTGGAGAAGTCTTATTTTGTTGAAAGTTAGTTGCATAATGCCTCAGGCCTAGGTTCTAGTCTGGTTTATTCACAAAAAATATTTAATCCACGTTTACTTGAGCAATACAAGACACACTGAAGTCAGTGTTGCCCCATTATTTACTGGCATTTACAAACCTACAATGTTTTGTTAAAAGTGTGCAACTTTTATTAAGTATTGGATATCTATATTCTGAGTTATGATAAAATAGACACTAGACATTATCATACAGTTTATCATATGTCTAGCTAATAATATTACATTATCAATGCTTTTAAAAATTAAACAGTAAATCCCCATAAGAATACCTAAGAAATTAAGAGAAAGCAAGTTGATCCTTTTGCTTTAAAGTCATATTGGCTGTTTACTGCTAAGAGACTTGAGGAGTTATTCAGTGGTCGGTAGGCTTTTAAAGGAAACCAAAAACTGATAAAACTACTTCTGCCACAGTAAATTACATACTGTATGCATTCTCCATACATGAAAGACCATTTATCCAAATGAAGAATCCTCCTATATCCAAGGGAATAAAGCAGTGAATGTACCTAACATTAGAGCTGAATCCTAATAAATGCCTTTATCAAAATTTGAATGCCAAAAGAGTTCTTGCAATTAGGTAGTTTTACCTAATTTACAGGTCTTGTCTGCCACGCATAAGGACTCTTATCATGTATCCTAAAATAGGCCAGTACATTCATCCAGATGCCTAGCCAGTTTGTGAAAGCCATAAAGCACCAGCTAGCTTGCATATTCTGTGTGCCTTTGGGACCAAGGCTTCTGGTCTCTGGCATGGGACAGCACGAGGCCTGATGCGCACCCAGGGTCTGGCCTTGATACCGAGTCAGGATTGGGCCAGTATATGCAGTTGGACATAGGCCCTCCAAATTCCCTTATGATCTGCCAACTGGGATGTAGCCAAAGAATGCCAGGAAAGAAATGGCTAATGAAATGCCCTGCTTGATTCAAAACAAGAAACAGATCCTTCCCTCCACCACTATTCTTACAATGATGTAAAAATCATTGGCTACTACTCCCAAGATTTCCAAAGGTCTCTCAGGATAATAACTTTGATTAGTACATGATGTGGATGTTTTTACTGAGTAGCACCTTATTCCACAAGGCATACCACTGAAGTCAACAGATAATCATGGAGTAAGATGTTACTGTGAGAGATAGCTGGCCTCTGGTCAAAATCAATGTTTTCAAAAATGTTTTCATGAGAAGAAGGGGGCTGGTGGGAGAGAGTGGTTTAAGCAGAAGATCTGCATTCCTTTCTCAAGAGCTTTGCTCTGAGGGAGCCGTGGAGATAGGTGGAGAGACTATGATGTTTCTGCCTCCTTGCAAAGTGAGGAACCAAGGAGAAGAGTCTCTGCAATTCCACCCAAGTGCTCAAACAGCCTCTGGAGATGAGGGAGACGTAATCCCTCAAACTGAATGTCAAGAGCAATGCAGAGCACCTTAGCTATCCTGTCTAACCAAGGCCACTGTGAGTAATGAAACTTTCAGCTTGCTGTCTTCTGCTTGGCTTTCAAATTCCTGTGACATTCACAGAGAGGAATGTAAATTCCCTTTTTTTCCCCCACTTCTGTCTGTTAGGAAACACAGAAGAAAGATGTGTGAAAGCGGGTATCTTCACCTTGGATTTGTGCCAAAGCTGTTGAGATCCAGGAAGAAACAAATTACCAACTTCTTATGCCAGGAAGAAAAAAAACCTAGTTCTTAAAATGCTATCAAAAGGCCTCCAACAAAGCTAAGGCTAGTGTAGAGTTGAAAATGAGCAATGTTTTTGGAGACACTAGTGATACCTCTGGGCCCTAAATTTGCCATGTTGACCATAAAAATTGTTGGTTTATGTTTAGGGAATATGACAGCAAGTTTAGGAAGGTTGGAAGGATGAATAAATCATTGAAGGAAAGAAATATACCTTTCATGTAAGTGGCAGATTGAGTACTTTATTTTCAATTTTTTGAGGGAAAAGAGTATTGATGATTTAATAGCAAGAATTGATGATTTAATATTGATAATTTAATGCCTGGTATTAAAAACAGATGTATCCATAGTAATAAGATGAAAGCCTTATGTAGTCATTATCTTCAGCATTGAGTTTTTATACAAACTCACATCATGAAGCCATAATGTTACTACCTATTATAATTCTTTTTCATTCATTACTCACAGGAAAGTAAAACATGATGTGGACTTTTTTAGCATTGTGGAATTATTTGGGAAACGAGAGTCAACAGAGAATCACCCTCCTCAGTGGCTTTAACTGAAGCCAGTTAATTAAGCAAGCAAGAATTGGTTTGACAACTGAATAAGAGAGACTACTACATGTGCCATAATGTCTTAGAATTTTGAAAGGAACATTTTAGCATATTTTTTCTAACTTTTTTTCAGAGTTAACTTGTAGTGCAAATATTTTATTTACTTTTTCCTTTACAACTGTTCTCTGTTCCAAATCTTTTGTCTGTCTCACAACTTCAGGTTCCATTCTTCTGGTCTTTCCCGTGGTGGCCACTCAGATGGATTTGAAGGACAGGGCCCTAAGCTGTTAGCAATGAATGCTCCATATTGCTGCAAGTCATGCCATAGGCATGGGAAAAATGTGGGCTGTGTGACTTAATGAGCATGCCTGCAGAGAAGCCAGAAAGGGTAGAGACGGCACTTCTCCGTGGGTTGGAAGTTTCCATCCACCTGGGTGGTTTCCATCCACCCAGAAAGAGGACTGAGGGGAGTTGTAGCTCCCCTATTGAAGCCTGGGAATGGAAGGAATGTCCCTTGGATGCAAATGATACAGCATACAGGGGCTAAAGGTTGGCATAGAGCCAAATGAAGGAGTCCATAATGAACAGAAAGGAAGGTGGGGCATAGCAGTTTGTCTGCATTTGAAGGTGCTGGGACTCTTTGCATTGGCCACCCTGACCATGGCAGTAGTCCTAGGGGTTCTGACAATGGCACTTGATTCCTGGTCGCTCCACAGGCAACAAAAGTGTGAGGGCATCAGTGGTGGACCTGGCGGCATCAAAGAGGCTGGGAAACCACTAGAAACCACTGCCAGCCAGTGGAGATGTCAGCAGCCGATAAGCCAGAGTTGCTGTCAGTAGAGCCAGGGAGATTTCAGGGACCTGGTGTACCTGTGACAAAGCTCTTTCTACACACACTGATGAGCTGCACAGCAACAGGCTTCCTGCCTGGCACACCACTTCCTCGGCCATCACCACTGGGATCAACTTCTCCTGACAGCACTGACTGCAGACACAGATATCTTACCTAAATCAATAAAAAGGAATTCATTAGAGATCAAACATGAGAGAGGAAAATTCGCAACTTCTTCCAGGCAGTCTGAAGAATCCCATGATCTTCCTTATAAAGAGTTTCCTTTCCTTTATAAAGCCAAATGTTGTTCTGGCTTTTTTAAATACTCTTCAAAGAACAAGTAAATTCTTGGCAAAAGGAGCCCTTGAATGGCAAAGACCAAATCAAGTTTTAGGAGAAAAGGAGATATACAAAAGTGCAGAAGAGTGGATATGAAGTTTTTTTACCACAGAATAACTGAAGTTAAAATCCTGAAGAGGACAGCTAAGGCTGAGAGCAGTGATGCCCAGAGCGCTGAACTTGGCCTGCAAGAACACTGCACACAGAGCAGGATTAGAAACGAAAGCTGCATGATGCTTTTGCAAACTGAGCTCATGAAAAAATATAACAGCATTAAATACAAACCCTGTCAGTCATTGGGAGATTTGCCATTTATTGCAAAAGCTGATTACACTTCATTATCTCTTCTTTATCAAGTGATGTGGCATACTTTTCAGTCATGAATGCCTGGCTAGATGGGAGCCAATCTTGGTAATGCAAAAAACCCAGATTTTCCATGCACCAAAATGACAGGATGTAAAGGATCTTTGAAAGCTGTAAAATAGCATTAGTCAGTGATAATAAATACAAATTTTCCTCTGTGTTCATTAATAACATATGGGCATTGGGAATAGTGCTGGCTTTTTCAGAGATGGAGATGGTAAATATAAATCAGATGGAGCAAACTACCTTAAAATACAAAATCTCTTGCCAGATTCCAGAGTGCTTGTGGTATCAGGAGAAGAAAACTGACAGACAAAGGTGTATTTTCATTGCATATTTGTTAACCCATTGTCGTGGTTTAACCCCAGCTGGCAACTAAGCACCACACAGCCTCTCGCTCACTCCCCGCCCCCAGCAGAATGGGGGGAAGAGAATCAGAAGGCTAAAACTGAGAAAACTCATGGATTGAGATAAGAAC
>NW_009204495.1:0-6543 GCF_000690835.1 Fulmarus glacialis
GTGGGCACCTGACATCCAGCCAAGGTCAAGCCACCACCCAAGTATATATCAAGTTTATGTAATTATTTTTAATGTAAGAATTTATTATATTTAATCAAATACAAAACAGCATAAGAACAAAGCTATGCAACTTGTCTACTCTTAGGAAATTTTTTTAGACATTAGCATTTTCAAGGAAAATATGTAATATTTTTTCCTATTTAAATATACAATTTTTTTCTGTAGTTCCCCTTAGCAGGATTAGAAATTTCTTGAAAGAAAACAGTCTGCATTTAAGTCTTCTATGAGAAAAGAAGAACTACTAGCTCTATATCTTTGACTACATTTGTTCTGCTGTCTCTGTATGTTCTGTTAAGTAAAGCACTTCGGATGCAAGCTAAAATGCGCAGGCCTTAACGGTCTGATGATGACCCTTACCAGTCTTACAGCACTGACTCCAGTACTATCACTTATGCAGAATCAACATACTTCTTTTTCAGTTTTTAAAGGAGCTCTTTTTCCTTGAAACTATACAGTATTTGAAGGATAAACTAAACTTTGCTAGGTATCTAGAAGGAATGTCTTTAAATGCTAATATAATGCCCCGAAATATCATGGGCATTTTGTAACTTGCATTCTATTTTCTAGTATTTGATATTGTCCACTAAGGAAAAACAGAAAGTAGAATACATGAAGCCTTTCTGGAGATTTAAAAAAAAAAAAGAAAACAAAGAAGATAGGACAAAATTTTTTATGTTCATAAAAGTTAAGGCATGAACCTGTTTTGACTTTTTCCATAACGAAGAAACTTGTTGCTAATATTGCACTGAGTCTGATACAACCCCTTTACCTTTTTTTCTTTCCAGGAATTATCAGTCACTCTCAATACGAATGCCAGCTGTATGACTTCACAATAAGTAAGTTAGATTTCCAAAACAGAAGACACTATACCCAGTTCAGTCTAAGTAATTTTTTTTTTTCCTGACAAAATGAAGCATTAACTTTTGTAGGAGCTTTCTAGATCTCTTTACCAAAGAAAACATTCTGGTTTTGTACTCTTTGTTAATATCATAATGTTATATTACATATATCTAATTCTCTGTATGGTTCTATCATATAAAGCATTTATCAACTGCAGAATTTGAATCTGTATATAGCATATTCTCCAGAATTATTTTATTCTCTGATCCTCATTGTGGTTTGTTGAAACTAATATTTTACCTTGAAGAAAAACAGCACGATCAACACTGGACCTTAAAAAAAAACAATTGCAATAATAGAGTTTAAAAAAATGGTGAATTACAATACAGTAACTCTCTAATGACTGCCTGACAGCACCTAATTAATGGAATAATAATGACTTCACTGACATTTTTAGATATATTTATAAAACTCTGTCACATAAATTTTATTTTCAGCTAAGACATTTTATTCCTGTTTGTTTTTTTTTTTTTTTTTAGTTTGGAGAACAAGTATGAAACATAACAAGATTGTCTCTGCTTGATATTTGAACTACGTTATTCCCTATATTTTAAATCCACCCACTCAACCTTCCTTATAGTTATAGGAATATAGTTCCTTATATTTCTTCTGCTCCTATTTACTTTTCCAATTTTAGTACAGCACCGTTTTCATCATCACTCTGCAAGAGATGTCTGGGTTTCATTTTACTTCCCATGAGTGGCTTGGGCTGAGGAGGGTACCTTTCACTTAGCACACAGATGATCAAAATGGTCAGTCTCTCCTTCGTGAGACTTCCCTTGCACTGGAATAATTGTCATAAATAATCCCAAGATTACATTTATTTGTGCATACACACAATGTGAAATAAGCAAAACTTGAACATGTTGGTCCTAATTAAGAATCTCACTAGGGAAATAATCTCCCCACGCTCCCTGTGTAGTCTGCTGGCAACTGAGGGTTCAGCAACCCAAGATCAGAAACAGATGCCTATCTCTTCCCACTGAAAACGAAGGGAACTTATGGCAACTTCTCTCTGACTGTGGGCACATTAGGCCTAAAGTTAGGTGAGCCTAAGCTAGACCAGCGTGTGTAGGACATCCTCCTGTATTGGATCCTCTTCTTCCCTCAGCAATGGTCTCTTGTTTTAAGTCCTTTTCGAGAGGAAATATACATTAAAGGGTAGGACCTTTTGAGGCTTCTAGGCATTTTTGCACTGTAAAATATTACTTGAAGAATGAAAAGTTTCTATGGGAAGAACCATGATTCAAGAAGGAATGATCAAGGGGCCTAAGTGCAGAAAGTCAATTAGGGTGATGTTCGATCACTAGCAGCTTCTGTAAAGCCCATTGTAAAATAATCTAATGCTTCAATGTCCTCACTGAATCATTATTTTATGGCCTGTCATAATAACAGCTACAGTAATTATAATAACAGCTATTATTGGTAATCATAATTTAAATCTTAAGTCTTTAGACAATTTATTCTGGGCCTATTTCTGATATCTTATCAATGGTAAATGCACATCCTTAAACCTTTACATTCCAATCACATGCTGTTTGTATCAACTTACTTAAATTTCATTTTGCAAAGTCTTTCAAGTATCAAAAGCATCCCTCAGAAATGTATTTAAATCCTCTCATTTTCATTCAAATTATGCTTTCCTTTCACTTTTAAATCCTTTCTTTTTAAAAGTAAAGTTTATATGACCCACGTCATTTGGCAGGAGAGAAAAAATAAGACTGGTATGAATTAAAAGGAAATAAGTGGTGATATAAATTTGAAAAGTGTTGCTACTATGTGTGTAATTTATATTCACAATTGAGTTTTTTGATGAATTGTTTCTGATAGGTTGTGGTTTTGGTTTTTGACGTTTCACTTAGAAATATAATCCATTTTTATTCATGTACAGATTTGTTTATTCTATTTGGAAAGAAATGAATTAATTCTCTCTGGCATATGTTGCAGGTTTGCCTCTTATGTAACAGAGCTCCTTTTAAAGTTTGAATTAGCATTCTGCCTAGACAAGATCTGAAAATTGTTTCAGCTTTATTGACATACAGAAGAAGAAATATAAAATTGGACATGATCGTTTGAAACCTAGATGACATCTCAGTACCACAAGTATTGCAGTATTGGCAAACAAAGGTTAAGAGAAGGTTTGTTGTAAAAATTACCTTTAGAATGGACTGACATTTTAACAATATTGATGCCAACATTGTAAATGCTGCTGTGAGAGGAATGTGAAATATAAGTATTTATATGTTTCAGCTTTAGAAAAGTCCTCTGGAAATGTGAGCTGATTCTGATCTTTTGGGTCATTAATCCCATATAATATAAAGAGTCCCACTATGGCAAAAGTAGAGGTAGGGACAGGATTGGAGATGATGTCTATTTTGAGGAACCAGGCTTCTTAGTTCCCCTGTCTGGATACACACAACAGCTGTCATGCTCCAACTCTGTGGTGCAACAAATCCAGGGAATGTGTCATTCCCTCTTTCTCCAGCCACATGCCCTGATCTCAACTGGAGCAAAATCCATATATGAGGGTCAGAAGGGGCTCCAACAGTTCCCCAATTCTGCTGCTTGAGGGACTAGGGCTGTGGAGTGCTCTATGGCACACGCTCAACCATGCTATAAATCACATAGTTGAGACTATCTGGAGACTAAACCTTTATTCTGCCTGAATAGAAAGCATTAGAAGATGCCTCTTATGGGACAGTGGAAGTCTGCTTCCCTATATATACATACACACAAAAGTCACTGACTTAGTTTCATGATTCTTTCCCCTGAAGTGGGCCCATCTCTCCTTTTTCTTTCATCTGTATTTTTATTTAGATTAGCTATTTGTAATTCTGTATTTCAAAGCTTCAATTTAAAGTTTTACTACGTCTCCATTATTAATTTAATACTGAGTTAATTATAAAGATAATGTAAAAAGGTTCCTTAATTTCCAGAGAGGATTTTCTACTTAATAACTATATCTGAAATGAGACTGATGAAATGTAGAAGTTTTTTTTTAAATACTATGAGTTATGCGGTTTAATGTGGAAATATAAGCTTAATTAAACTTGAAAAAAAAATAACTGAAATTAACTGGAATTAGTAATGAATCTTATTGTAATGGAACTGCTTGTCCATCACCTGAGTGAAGGTACAGATTTTTCAAAAAAGTGATTCCACTAATGAAGTTTTGATGGATGTCTGAGAAGCTGAGAGTCATTTCTTGGAAATCTAGAGCTGCCTTCAACAGTTTACACTACTAAGTATGAATGGCAATTATCTGTCTCAAAATGCGTTGCTCAATTAAGAGTTTTCCACATGGCAATTCAATGGGTGAATCTCAGTGTTTTCAAGCCTCAGAAGGTTAAATCCAAGAAGTTAAACTAAGTAGGCTTCTAGAAAATGCACACTCAAGGGAAATTATTTTCCAAGATTTTTAATTCCTAAAGAGTATGTCTGGAAACAATGGCTGCTAGTTATTGCACTCAATAATTCATAAATCAATAATAAATTCACATGCGCACACACAAAAAAGCCTTCCTTACATAAGTCATTAGTGATAGTTGTATCATGTCCACTGCCTATTTATAGTTTGAGAGCTTATTTGATGTTCCATATTGGAAGAAATGTGTAATCTCTGATTCAAATGTTCTCCACTATGGCCCAGGATTTCAGCTTATCATCAGTGCTGCGTTATTTCACTGTGCAGTAGGACACCAACATATTGGTTCAATTCCCAATTTATACATATTTGAGATTAGCAAAAGACAAAAATTAATTTTGTCAGTGTCATAGAATCCCAGTTACGTTTGGAAAGTTTCCAAAAATGAGACTCTTGAAATATGTTTGCTTCATGCTAAGAACAAAACCTTTTTCCTTTCTTCCCTTGCTCCTAAAGGGACTAAATGCAGCTTTGAAAAGATGGAATTCCATACATATATAGTAAAAAAAGAACAATTGGACTAAGTGATATAAGTTGCATCTGAACTGGATGAAACACATGGACAAACCCTGTCATCACATTAAAATAGCAACCTTATAACATGTTTAACAAAAAGAACATGGCAAACTATTGGTGGCTTGTTTTCTTTCCTGTTCTTTTCCTAACTTACAATAATGAATGGTCTTGTTTTCCTTGCTCTATAACATGCAGGAAGTCTGTGATAAAGGTAACAGATAGCCTGACTGAACTGAGTACTTAGAAGTCAACACAGGTTTCTCAGCATCTCCAAAAATCAGATTACAATAGGTGTCTATTATATAGGAAACAGTTGTTAGCTTCAGTCCTATGCATCTGAAAATGTTGACCTCGTTTCTTTATTCCTGTTCCTCCATCTCCATCAATTGAGTTAGAACAACCTCTCTGAATTACTGAGGTGTTAGTTGTAGTGGTATTAATATTTCCTTTGAGCTTCTTAGGACTATTATTGTTAGAAGTCTGCAAGATATAAAGTGTTACATTGGGAAAACACTAAGACATGTTTTAGCTGAAAAACAGTCCAAAATAATAACCATCTTCTTCCTTTTAAAGTTAGAGTCTGTTGCTTAATTTTTTTTTTCTATGCAAGCAATTGTATTTCTTCTTAACATAAAGCATATGCATAAACATAATTGGATTAAACCTGAGTCCAAACCTGCAATATGAAGGCAAAGAGAGATTTAGCAGTGAACCAAGCAGAGTCAGATCCTCAAAACAAAATTTGATACTTAGTCTGCTATAGACAACATTAATTGTGCAAGGAGGTCTATTGAGTTCAGAGGGATGACTCATGATATATAGACCTATTCATCACACTGTATCATCTTCACTATAAAATGGAATGAAGATGAAGTTGTCTGTTTAGCTGCTAATCATCACAGAACTGGCATTTCATTATTTGTTATCACAACGAGCTCAACAAAATCACTGTGCATTTTACATGATTCAGAAATGTACTTTTTTTTTCTCCCCCCCCCTTAATTCATAAGCATTGCTAATTGTGCTTGCTTGTTATTCAGTAATTTAAATAAAATCTTAAGAGCTGACATCCAGGAATACTATTTTTTTAAAAAATATTTTCCCGTGTTTTTATTATTCTGAAGACATCTTATTTTGTCTTGATAAATTGCTAACATTTGAAGACTGCTGGAAGTTCTTGTCCTCCCGAAAACTGAAGAAAGTTTCCAAATAATTTTCATGCTATTGTTTTCTTGCTATTATTTTCTTTTTAAATTACATATCATCTCGTGCATTCTTTTCGGAGAAAATCAAAGACTTTCATTTAGGCTAGAAATCACTATTCTTTTCTAACAGAACACTTCCCAAAGCAAACAGTGACTTCTACACAGTGCTATTAATTTTTTTAATCCCTATTTTAATTTGATGAAAACATGACGCAAATTCTTATTTTCTGTAAGAAAGGGAGTTTATCATTAGGAATGATCTAAGTAGTGTAGTACAAGTTAACACAATAGTTATTCTTATTTGCTGTAAGAGGAGGGGTTGATTATTAAGAATACTATAATTGCTGTAGTCCAACAGTTAGTTATCATAGTTATAACCCAAATTAGATTTGTGGCAGAACTGAGTCTATTGGACAGGCTGGATCGATGGGCTGAGGC
>NW_009204496.1:0-14683 GCF_000690835.1 Fulmarus glacialis
ACCGCAGGCCGGAGAGGGCGTGGGAGCGGGCGCTTGGCGTGCGGCCGGTGTTCAGCCTGCGGGTCGTGCCCTCCGTCGTTCCAGGTCTTGTCTGCCCGTCTGCAGTGCCGGGCCTTTCAGCAGCTGCCCCTGTGCAGGGATTACTTCCCTGACTTACCCCAGCGCTCCTCTGCAGGCAGAACCACAGTGCTGCCTGCCGCCCCGCCGGGAACGGGCCTCTTCCCTGAAGTGCTTCACATGCGGCTCTTCGGGGTTCAGCGGTTACTGCCTTACCCCTATGCGGGCTTTTTGTGTTTACATTTAAAAACACTGGTGTCGTTCACCCAGAGCCAGGTGTGATATTTGCTAAGTATCCAATCACATCCGTTGTTATCTCGAACCCTTTAAACCCCACGTTGGGCATCAGAAGAGACTGCTGTGGTCACGAGTCTGAAACATGGCACCATATGAGCTGCTATGGAGAAAATCAGCTCCATCCCAGCCAAAACCAGTACATCGTGCCATCGTAAGGAAAGTTTAAAATTACAATTCTAAATTATACTTTTTTCTTGATTTGATGTTCAACTTAGAAAATCTGTGTCAGAAAATGAGGAAAATACAATAACCACCTTTCATCCCATTTCAGGAGTAAATGCACAGTGATGCACTGATGTCTCTTTTTAAAGCGCCTACTGGTCTTATGTCAGTGTAAAGGTGAGACTCCTTATTATCTATGCAAGAGGTATTCTACCTATTGTCCAGCTTCATGGACAAGAGGCAAGAGAAGGAGATACTTGTTTCTACTCCCACTCAGTCCTGAGTTGCTTCAATCACTGTAGAGATTTGTAGCATTATTTTGGGAGGCTTGGGGTCCTGTTTAAGTTCCAGGACCTTGAAGGCACTGACTGACAGGCAGCAAAACTTACCCTTTACCTGCAGAACTTTCCTTTCCTGCTTCAAAAAGAGCTGAGCCAGGCTAAATGCAGGTGGACAGAAGACATTTTCTAGGGATCACCGTGTGGCAAAGGTTGAAACACGGACTTTAAACTGTTCCACAGCTGAATCATTTATATTAAATCTAGAAATCTTTTTCCTGGAATTCTATTTCCTTGTAGTATTTTTAAAATCTCAATTATTGCCTCAGTCATGTCTCAAGTAAGAGGTATACCTTTACTCCTTAGTTGGTGGTTGTACCTTCTAATGTGTTTTTTTCAACTTAACCTGCTCCAGCGTATGCATCATCTGTCCAGATCTAGCCTCATGTTGCCAGTCTGAGACATTTTTCATTTTTCTGTCTGAACTTGTCTAGCTTTGAACTATCGGTCTCCTCCTCACTAGTACTTCAGACTTCACCTTATTTCCTATTACCTGTAAATTTTCTTGGTGTGATATTTATATCCCTTCCATTCCTTTTAAACATATTTAAGTACCAGTAATAACAGGAATTCTGGAGTTGAAAAGAGCACCTGGTTCTATTTGTCTGGTCTGTTGCTGTCTCATGCAACCACATCTTCATTTCAGCCATTTTATGTACCAAGCTCCCTATTTCAGAAGTTGTCTTTCTTGCTCTTCTGGGATTGTGGTTCTTTGATGTGTAGAAAGTTTCTGCTAATTTCCAGCCTAAATCTACTCATGGACAACTAATAACAATTTGCTTGTATACTTATCTTTTAAGTGCTTTCTTTGCTGTTATTGACATCTTATCCCCTAGTATTTAGGGAGGACTATACCCTTATCAACTTGCATTTTGCTAATTGAAAAGTCAAGTTTTTCTAGTTTCCTGTAAACATTCCTATAGCAGTATCTTTAGAGTGAAAATGCCTTCCTCCTCAAAGACTGAATAAATACCAATTTTCTTCTGGTTTTCAGTTCCTTCAGTAACAGTTTACTGAAACAATACAATGCACTTACCAAATTTAAGAGGGGGAAAAAACTTAGTAAATGAAGGCTTTGTTTAGGAATACGAAAGATCTGTTTGAGGCATCCAGAAAAGAGTAAAAACAGCCTTTAATTTAATAATATGAAGTGTGTGATTTTTTTTTTACTCATATTAGGAATAGCTTATTCATTTTTGCCATCAAATGAAAAGTAATCTACACATATACTCATTTCACAACAGAAGATAAACATATTTATTCCTCTCTGCTTTTTCTTCCTTTAATTTAATTAGCTCCTGTATTGTCTGCATTAGCTTGGAAAATTATTTTGTAGACATCTGGGAAAATTTAAAGAAATAATTTGTATTGTCAGCATTGAAAAGAGGCTTTTTAATCTTTCCTGTGCTGCAACTTAGAAAGAAAAATAATAAAGCTTCTGAAGCTGGGGCAGGGCAGGGAGAGGGGGAGAGAAAGTTGCTGATCCCAAGAGCAACACTCTTTGGCCACCTTTTTCCAGATTCAAACCATTAATCTCTTTCAGTCAGGAGAAGATACAGTAACAGCAGAAACAGCAATTGCACGTGGAACAGACCTGGCAGATGTTCTAGAGGGCATTATTTAAGATTCAGAACACTTCAGAGATTTGGAAAGGTTTGGCAAAGCAAATTTGTAGAATTTAAATGTTACAGAAGATATTTCCTTAAGGCAGTCAAGGTTATATATCTAAAAAAATGGTATCTTTCAAAGGATTAAGAGTCTGCTGCTTCTCGTTTGAAAGAAATATTCAAGTTCTCATGGTACAAATTCACAAAAAGACTTTTTTTGTTAGATCCCAATCTTTGATCCTTCTTCCAGAACCTTGCATTCGTAGCTCCTGGCACAAGCAACCTAGTCTCTTATAAAGAAAACTTCATCCTCCTTATCTTCCCTACTTCTTTTATTCTGAAGTTGGGCTTAATACCACAGGAACTTCTTTAATTTCAATACCTCACTAGACAGCTGATCCGAATTGAGGAAGAACCTCAAAGGGAAACTTAAGCATCCTGTAGTAATTGTTTGGCAAGTTATCCTTTCTATAGCAAACCACCACATACTGGTTATCTAAACACAGAAATAAAATTCTTGGGGTAAGTGTCGTATTAAGAAAGTTTTTAAGATAAATGCCCAGATACTTCTGAGATCTGTGAAACCCCTACCAGCATCTGAATTTCTTACATTTTGTTTTAAAAGGTTTCTGTTACACATTATCTGAAGCCTGTTTGAGACAGCTCATTATTAGTGTCCAGTATTGGATGCTTCCTGTTGTCTTCAAAAATAGATTATTTTCCCTGTAATGGTTACCTCATTTAATTCTTGAAAGTTTGTAAAAAACAGTGGTTTACAAGCATAAATATCCCCAGACTCCTTGCATAAGTCCAAGTCAAGAGTTTAACCCATTCTTTTCTAAACATCATGTGGAAAACTGAAGCGTGTGCAGTGAATTTCATATACCATGGAGTCCCATATACCCACATTTCTTACATATATGGAAAAGGAAAACTTTGTCTTACTGCACTACTTTTCACAAATTTGGGGGGGGTTGTTGTTGTATTGCTGACTCCTTTTTTTTTCTGAATATTTCAGAATTAAATTAATGTTTGTTAATGTAAAATTAAAAAAAATATTTTGATCAAATAATTAATTTTGAGCTTAATCTTTTTTCTTAACAAGTAGAATTAACCCCCAAATCACAGAAAACACACTTTTCAGACTAATACAGGTCAACTGTTTTGGAATAGATGCTTGCCCTGCAAATGGAAGAAAAGATAGATAAGAGTGAAAAGAGTGATAAAGTAAAGAGAGAGAAACAGGAAGGATGTAACAGCTGCAAAATATTCCTTGGTGTTGTCCTTTGGAATGCATACAGTCCAGGATCAGTTAAGGCATAACTGTCTCTTTGTGAACTGACTTTAAATTTTCCTGCAAACTAGAGCACCAAAATTTTGTTAATTTAAAACATTAGTTGCTTCTACCACCAAAATAATTTCCATTAACTTCGCAAGTCTGAAAAGTTGTTCACACTTGGTTTTGCTGAAGAAACAGCTGGTTTTTATGGACTTTGCTGAACTTCCTGTAAGAGGACAAATGACTTAAAATAGAGGAAAACAAGTAATCCGTAGGAATTTAAAATAAACACTACAAGCATGGAGCATAGCTTAAACTAGTATTTCCGTTATATTTAACACAGTCTTGACACTCCCTTCTCCTCAGATCTAGGCTGGATACTAAATAATCTATGATCAAATATTTTGAATTAGATGTACATATAAAAAATTGGTTGCTGAAGTTGATCAGCTGTTCTCGTTTGCATTGTCTTAGGACCATCTGTCTTCAGTTTTAAATTACTGTAGTGGAGTTGTCCCCACAATAAGCTATAGTTTTGGTATTTTTAATTAAGTGTAGGAGTTCTATATAGATAAACATTGTAATTTCCGAACTGTATCTTCAGAATATCACTGCATACTATTGTCGCGGCAGTTTGGAATAGAAGATCCGTAAAGGTGGCTTATAACTACTAACTAAGCTTTGAAATGCACTGGGACGAAAGGATGCTAAGGCAATATTCATATACTGTTATTATACAGTGTGTTTCTTACAGCTCAACTTAATTCTTTGTTGAAATTCTCTGATGATCAAAATTCTGCCAGGATATTTTATAAATATTACACTAAGTTAAAGTCTCAGGAATATTTATGTACAGTACAGATAAATACAGATTAATCATTCTTCACTATACACTTTCTCAGTGGGACAAGTATTTTAGCTTACACAGAAAACTAAACAATAGTTGGTCACATTTTGAATACTATGCTAGAGTTTAAATGAACTCTACTAAATAGCCTGTTTCTATTACAGACTTTTCTCGTTTATGGCTGTTATTTAAACAACAACATTTTAGGAGAATATTTGCATTTCTAGACAAACATTTCCCTTTGATCTTCTTTCTCAAATCATTTATCAATTTTTTTAACATAAAAATATATCATATTCTTGATAGGAAAGGATTTTCCTGTACTGGATAATCACTGGTTTAGACTGCTTGTATCTCTTCCATCCTCGTACTTGCATTTCTCTAATCCCTTTGGTTTCTTCATTCTTATACCTCTTCTGCAATTGCTTATTTTGTTCTGCCACCACCTCATCTCGTATTCTTCTTTATCCCCTAAATTCATCTTCATGATTGTTATGCTAGAATTCCTTGTGAACAGTTTCAGTGTTCTGGCATTTTTATTATAGAAGTATTTTTGGCACATTTTTCTAGCCACCCTTGTTCTTATTTATTGTGATTTGCAGCTTAGAATCTCCATTAATGCCCTTCTCAGGTACTACTGCCTTGAGGCAGAGGAATTGTGGTAAGAGGCACCAAGTGTGTCTTTTGCCTAAAAGAGTCTCTGATGTACAGTAATTTTGACAAGTTAAGATAGGTGAGTCCCCAAGACATGGCAGTGTCAGAACTACTTTCTAACAAACAGCTTCATTGCTGGCTCTACTGTGGAGACTGCAGGGCACTACTGAATAATCAGTTGAGTTAAAAGGTTTGTGATATATGACATTCTGTTCTGCTTACATACAGATTGCACCCTTTTTTTGACTGGGAAGAGAAGACATGAGAAACTGCAAAAGATGAGCCTCTGAAAACGCAGCTCAGAAGTTCCTGGGACTGATTATTGTATGAAACAGACAACAAGCACAATGTCAGATTCATTACTCATGAATCTCCCTGGAGTGACTTGCAACTACAACTTGCTTTGTTGTTGTCTATAAAAGCACTGAGTAAATACAGAGTTCAATATGCATTGATTATCTCAGCAGCTCTGATCTCCTTAAAGATCAAACCTGTAAGGTTACTCAGTTTGTTTCAAGTTCATAGATAGACACTGGAATTTTTTCTAGGAATAATTCCCTTGTTGCTATTCTTAGCTATATTATGATTCTTCACTATGATTTATTGCTGAAAGAAAAAAGAAGACAAAACCCTTCAGTTGTAGAGCTGTGTAATAATACTGTATCACTCACAATTTATTTTTCTTTCAGTTTTAGTTCCACCTCTTGGATACCTGTGGCTAACACTTTTGCTTGTCCGTCATTTATGCTCCCTTGCAGACTGCACAGGAACCAACGTAGACCACTGAAGAGCTCAGCATACAACAAAATAAGTGGCTGACTAACCTGCAGAAAATACTCATGAAAAACTCCTCGAAACAACACAAGCTGGCACTACAGAATGCCATAATCTAAAAAATGTAAACTCAATGAGTGATGGTGTAATATTCATACAAATTTTGATGGTAAAGGAGCATGTAATGGTAAAACAGAAAACTAGTATTAAATTGTTAAACGATCGATGATTTTTCTTGCACTGCAAACTGATGCTAGTAGCAACTAAAATACTTCAGAAGTTTAAGCGATGAAGAAGAGAGCAAGTATGTTCGTATTGATAAAATGCCTCTAAAGATCATGAAAACTACTAAGCGTGGAAGTGTAACTTTAGCAAAGTCTAAAGAGAAGAAGATTATTGCATTGTTGTCCAACCCCTCTGACAATCTGATATGTATTCAAATTAAGTTAAAACATATTATTCAAACTTATTTGATTGTGCTGAAAATAACTTTCCATTACTCTAGGTACATAAAAAAGTATCTACATCATGAAAGAGACTAAAGGGTTTTCCATGGTGTTTCACATGCTGCAGAGAATGGTGAAGCTGTAATTTTTGTGCTGTGAATGTGTTACTTCCTTTAGCTATTTGTAAAACAATAGCTTAATTCAGATTTGATTCAGTGATTCCAGCCTTTGGTGCATTTTATAGCACAGTCTGTTCCCAGCTAGTAGGTGGATTGCAGATGTGCATGTTTTTCTTCCGCTGTGTGGGAAAGAAGACTGAAGGAAACACCAGGTATCTACTTTGTTTCCTGGTGCCTATTGATAGGGGCTGATTTCCATTTCAGAACTTCTTGTAAGGCATATGGAGGTTCTTGACTCTTCATTATTCTACCCATTTGGCTTGCCCTTGGCTTCATTTCTTTTCTTCATCCTACCCCATATACTACTCACATGCATTATTTTTGTCTTGCTTTCTGAAAGTAGGCATTTTATTCTGTAAATGAGATAAGTTGACAGGGAATGACAGTCCTTGTTTGTGCTGGCATCACCTTCATATTGCAAGATCTTTGGTGCTTGTTGAGTAGCAGGCATACAATCAGTATCTGGGGCCTGTACAACAGCAGCAGTTATGTCAGGCATTGCCCTTGAAAGTGTGATTCATGAAAACTGAAGCTAATAACAATTGATAGGAATGAAGAAATAACTGAGTTTTAATATTAGAAGTCTTGTTTTGATACCTAAACCTGCTGAATATTACTTCTTTTTTGGGAACCAGAGCAGGCATTTTGGTTCAAGCTAAGATTCAAGTGAAACAATAACATTCGTTACAACACATCAGAATCACTAAAATTATGGCTAAATCAAATAAGAAAACCAGTAATATTTATTTTTATATCACTTTTAAAGATTAGCAAATATTAACTTGGCAGAGAACTGTTCATTGCAGCATCTCCTTGATGTATCAGTTAATATATCTGAAATCTTGAGCACTTCTGTGGCAAAATCTATTGACTTCAATGTACATCTTTGTAAATAAAATGGGAATATGGCATGAAAAATAAGCTGATACATGATAGTCTATCTATTACATAAATGCATGAATTGAGAGAATAGTGATATTTAAATTGTTGAAGTTAGAAAAGCCTTTTTCCAATATGAAAATCTATGTACGCTAGTAACAAGTGGCAAAACTTGAACATTGAAATTCATGCCTTACACTCTTGTACAAAATACCATTGCTACTACCATAAACAGCTGCTGTCATGCTACATGGAAGGTAATTGCACTAATATTTAGAAAGGTAATCTTTTGATTTCAACAATTAGAACTAGAATCTAAGATGGCTATTTGAAACTACACAAAAGTGTAAGGAACACTACTAAAATATATACTGGTTGCTTTTCTGAACTTTAAGCCTCTATCCATTCTCTAATTTGTCATTAAATATAGTTTGATGGATAAATTTTACTTATGCATAGAGATATACTAACTTTAATAAGGGTTGTTTAATAAACTCTTCAGCCATTCTGGTATAGAAAGCTCAGTAAAAGTTCGCTTCAGTTCCTTGTCTTCAGATGAAGCTTTCAAAAAATCAAGAAACACATAAGGTACAAACTCTCATTCCCCAGAGTTGGCATCATGGGATCATCAGGAGAGGATGGAAAGATTATGGGAGAATTACATACGAGTTCTGAATTCCCCTAACTCCAATAACCCTTCCAATCTCGTTAAGTAAGGAACATTTTAGGGGAAAAAAATCGCAATGCGTTGTGTCTTAAGCTGTGGCTTGATTAAATATTTCTTTTGGCAACAGTATTGGCTTAAGTAGCCCACAACTCCCCTGTTGCTCTCTACAGAATGACTGGCTTAGAGAATTAACCCAGTCAAAAATAAGCTGTAACAGCCACAGCAACACTAAAGAGACTAGAATGAACAGGGTGGCAGAATCTGTTAAATTAGTACTTATGAAAGAAATGTTCCTTATACCATGCACAGGTATCAGTTAATTAAGAAGTCCAGCCTCTTTTGAGTTATATTATCCAATCCCATCCCAGAAATCATGATATATGACATGACAAATTAGATTGGACCAAAGCCAGTAAGAAAAAGAGCAGATGCAAGGACTCTTGCCATCCTCTACTGAGAGATCTACATAGAAGGCTACAGATTATTTCTCTTTGCTCTGTGACTTCCATGAGTATTTTGGTCTCTAATGTTCCCTAGTACAGCATCTACAGCATGAGTTGCCCCATAATAAGGGCACTGGTCTGAGACATAAAAGTTTGAAAGACAGAGTTAGATCTAGGTATCTCTCTTTCAGGCCAAATGCAGTAACCATTAAAATAACATAAAACATTTTGTACTGACTCAATGCTCTAACCCACTGTAGAAAACATAGACAATGGATATTATTGTTAAGACAGCTTAGGTGTTGCTCTTTCTCATATTTTGACTCCCATGAGACTTACACTGCAGCTGTATGCCAAGCTGCTCAGGTGGAAGCAGTTCTGTGTCTAAGCAAAAAAAAAACCTAAACCACAGGCATGAAGAGCATTTTCAAGAAGCTGAAAATGTAGGCACTTTGAGGTTTAAGCATGTCTGGGGTAGGATTATACACCTAAAATCTGCTCAACTCAAAAATGTCAGTCTGTCTTGAACCTGTACCCTACCACAGTACAAGTTATGAACTGGATACCCCAGAATCCAGTTATAAAATTTTGACATGCTTAACATTGCTCCCGATAGCAAATAGTAAATTTTGCTACTGACTTCAACATGATAGATTGCTTACATTCCACAAGAGGTTTGTTTGTTTGTTTGTTTTTTAACTTTTCAATGGGAGTTTTATTAGAATGAATAGCAGCTTCACAATTCTTGTCAATTGTCAGTCTTTGAATTTCCTGTTTTGGTTCGTGTAGGCATTAATCACCACATACTGTATTAACATGGTTCTTAGAGCTTTGTAAACAATCTCACTGGACAGTCATCTAGTGTTAGGAAGTGGCACTTTATATCTACATAAAAGATGAAATGACCGTAATTGTAAAAGAACAAAACCTAGACAGAAAGGATGGACTTCAAAAACTAAATAGCTTTTGTTTGCTTTTGTTTGTTTTTAGCTTGCTCACAGTGATCCTGCTAAAAGAACGTGTAATTGTGTTTCACAGTCTATGACGCAATCAACTTTAGAAGGTAATTTTGAAGGAGCAATCTCTTTTAGCTTCTCATTGCCCATTCTTTCCTTTCTCTGGACCCGAACACTGTTTCATATTTGCACTTACTGATTAATATATGTAAGTAGAAACAGTTATGCAAAACATACATTTATTTAAAGGATAACAGAATAGAAAATCTCACTTGAATTTCCAAATTTAGCCATTCTGACATTAAGCATATTTAAGTCCAAATCTTTCTACACGAAGACTTGCAAACTGAAGTTTACCATATCCTAGTGTAAAGGATTCCAAACACAACTAATCACAACTGAACTAAGAATATGAGTGAAGAACTAGTTAAACTTGCATGATTTAGTACTAATAAACTTGAAATAGAAGAGCAGATTTTTTCCCAAATGGTCCATTTAATAATTTGAAGCGCTGATATTTGTAAGTAGATTTCTTAAAAATATATATATCTCTCATTTTAAAACAACAGCATTCCAAAGCATAAATAAATTTGATTTGAAAGGAAGATCATCTTCTCTGCAGAAGTGAATGCAAAAATAGGCCAGCACTTCAGTCACTACTAGAACTGTCTGAACTATCAGAAGATGAACTTTTTTCCTTTCGTCTCTTCTTTTTCTCCTTTTTATGATGTTTTCCTTTCTTAGACTTATTCTTTTTTACCTTTTCCCTTTCTTTTTTGTGCGATTTTTGTTTTTTTGACTTTGGCCCATCCTCTTCAGCTGCACTTGATGAGGAAGATCTAGTAAAAAAAAATATATACAGGTTGATACGTAATTAAAGAAGAAAAATGCAACAAGAATAATGTGGGGTTTTTAATTTCAGTATTTAAATAAAGTCACAAATAGAATTTGGTGTAGAATTCATACAAGCTGGAAAGCTTATGATATCCCAGTCTGCATGTTCAACTGAACGACTTTTCTAATTAGACTATTGTGCCAGAAAAGCAGTATGTTTATTACAGAGATCAATTAACACTGGAATAGGCAAGTTGCGTGTTTTTCAACCTTCAATAAGAAAAAGACTAAGAGTACAGACCGACAGAAAACTGGAAGTATGACAGTAAGATAGAGCTTCCAGCTTTTAAAATACCACATGACTAATAACAATGCTACAGTAATGTCTTCAGACAAATCTTATATTTCTCTCATGCAAAAATCTAAGAGAAACAAATGTATGACAAATTTGGATGCTCTTGCAGCTGGTAATATTGGTCTCTAACCAGCAGTGATAAGTGATTACATACATAGAAGAATTAAGATGACAATAACAGGAAAATCACAATTATTATACTCAAGAGGTCAGTTTTGTGCTATTGTTTACATGATTAACTATTAATTATCTACATGTAAAGACTGTAGCCAGCAGACTGACTCTTTTCTACTGTCTTCATAAGCGTAAGTTAGAGCTACACTATGTAAACAAGGAAGGGGAAAAATGCCAATACAACCAGTGTTAAATCCTGTTTCTTTATTTCTGAAAAACATCTTACTGTGGCCTCCAAATACATTATACATTTCCTAGCTCTCAGTGCAGTTCCTGGGATATTGTCTCAACAGTCCTAATGACTAACCAGTCTATAGTCTCATCTAAAAAAAAAAAAAAAAAAAAAATCCGTCAGCAGGCCAAAACTCAGATTCACAATAAAGTTGAGTATTACGACATTTTCCTTTGAGACTGGAGTAACACTTCTTTTAGGCTTCTACAATAACAGGAACATCAAAACTCAACACATGCTCAGTAAAACTACAGAAGTTTTCCTTTTGATAGGTACATGTTACTCAGAGTGTGTGTGTATGCGCGCACGTGTGTATGTGTCTGCACATGCATGTGTGCACGCAGGGAATCTTAGGGTCTCTGAACTGCAGGGAGGCTTCTTCATGCAAGCTAAGCTGGGGACCAACTCCATAATCCCCTTGACTCCTTGGTCTTTTCCCACCACATCTTGTCTAGTGTTGGATAGTCAGAGAGAGCATTGCTTTCTAAGACCTGCGGACCTCCAGCTTGCTAGAGCTTTCTAGACTTCCATGGTCCTAACTCAACAGCACAAAGCCTGTGGCTTTCACATTACTCAAAGAACAACAAGTTCTCACTGGAAAACAGGAAGCTTTTCAAACCGAAGATGTACTTGCGAATAAAGCTGCGTCAAAAGAAGCAATGTTTTCTAAGAAACAACCCAAACATCAGAAATATTTCTAAAGGTCTGTTTTGAAATTAAAATACGTGTGTGATAGTTACCTTTTCCTTGGTCTCTTCAATTTTGCTTTTTCTTTGCTTTTTCTTTTTTGTTTCTTTTTTTCTTCCTCCTCATTTAAATCTATGGATAAAAAGTTACAGTTTACAAAAAGCTTGTCTGAATTAAGAGCAGCATTAGAAGAGTGGCTTCAATAGCAATGTAAAGTTACTACAAAATTCTTGTTAAAAGTTTTTCTTTTCCTTCCCCCAAATTTTGGTCTAGTATAGTAATTTCAGAAATATTTTGTGGAGTAGCAGAACTTTTTATATAACTTACATTCTAATGACTTTGATCTAAGCACTAAGAATGAAGGAAGGGCCATAAAACGTAGCAAAAAGTTGTGACTTTTCCTATATGTTTACATCAGCTTTAGGTTTTCATATCCATTCTTCTGTATTTTAAAAGACTTGCCCAAGTCCGAAAACAGGTCATTTAACTAGAACGTATGAAAAAAAGAATATTCCCGTAGGCTTACTTGAATTACTTTCACACATCCTCATTTCACCCTTCACAAATAGCTATGCCATAACTAAGATAAATTTGAGTTAACTGTCAATATACTGTCTACAAAAATTGGCAGAAGAGTCACCCCTCATCTACTCATGTTTGCTTCCTGCCCTAACACTGTATAGTATTGCATAGTATCTTCACATTTCACTTACAAGCAATATTTTTATCACACTTTTCTATACCAGTTCAAAAAGTATTTCTGAATTCTCCGAAATGCAAATCCATTACATAAACACACATTACAATGTCAGCTAACAGGAAAATACTGTCTTTACAATTTAGCCTTAAAACAGATAGCTAATTTTGAGTATTTCATCTTATTTCTATCATACAAATAACTTTCCATAGAGTCTGCATGCTACTGCAGTTACTCATTTGCTACCACGAATAGAAATTACTGGTCTGCATGTTCTGGAGCAAAATTTGAGACAATTCAATATGAATTAAAAAAAGAAAATTACTTTTGGACCAATTAAAAACCATGAACAAGAATGTGTGAACAAGCACTCAGTATTTTTTTTAAGAAAATGGAGCAAAAATCTAAGTGCAAACAGTGCAAAAATCTTGAGAAGATGAGGCCACTTGAAAATGGCAAAATCCTGCCCAGATTATTGACAGTTAAAGATACATAGCTCCTTACAGTACACATAGCAGCTACAGTTTGAGAAAGAACATACGGATATTACAAGACCAAGTAAACAGCTGTTCCTCTTGCAGATATCCACCTTCAATCAGTTTAGTGCCAAAAAAACCCCTTACATTCAAAATACATAGTAAGTGGCAACAAACTCTTCCAAAGAGACTTGTTCCAAGAAAGGACTGTTGCAGTACCAATTCAGCAGTCCTGACAAGCAGACTATCCATTTCATTTGAAGTGTTCCAGCAAATTACAGGGTTCTATCTATCCCTTCTCCTTCCAAAATAGCATCGTTAGTAGGAACTGAATGTCCAGTCTGGAATATGAGAGCAACAGAACAAAACATGATGTTTCAAGGGACAAAGGGGAAGAACATTCATTCATTTAAAACACGCGATGGTGGAACAATGTCCCCTTCTTACTTAGGGGAACAGCCTCTTTGGAGTCCAAACTCAAATGAACTCAAGTATCTGCTAAATAACCCATCTATTCTCTCTCTGACAAACAGTTGATGCTTAGACCTTCCAAACAGAGAACGGTACATTTCCAAATACGAATGTTGAAATTCAGTTCATTAGCTGTTTCAGTCAAATCACTACTTAGAAACTGGAAATTCAGCTGTCATATTTGCCATTAGCTTTAAGAGTTACTATCAACTTTAAGATGTTTAAACTACATGCCATAATCAAAAGATTAATACAGAATATCCATGCCATTTTCTCCTAAGCAGCTTCTTAGCAACAGTCTTATAAGCTTTTGTATTTAGGAGCCCTTTTTGAGATGTTCCAAATGGATACATTATTAATTTCCTAAGACAGGAGTTAATAATAATAAAAAAAGATATAGGTGTATCAAATCTCTGAAATCTGAACATATGAAGTAAAAGACCTACTTCTAAAGCACAGGCTAAAAGAACTAATAGTAGTTATCAAAAAGGAAAAAATGAGAGTTCCAGTACTTCAGAAGACGATTATCCAATTTACTCTTTAAGAAAAAAAAAACAAACACCACCTTACTTTTTTTTTCACGCATGGCTTGCAATCTCTGTAGTTCTTCTTCCTCACTGTCTTCACTGCTAGTGCTGCTAACATCTAAAACAATATCTCTCTGAGGATCTACTCGGAGAAAGTTTCGGCATTCAAATGTCAGATGACCAGCTGAACAAAACAAATATTCAGAAAGAAAAATTACAACGTACCAAAAAATACCAGAAACTAAAGAACATCCATTTTAGTACTATTCAGTTTTGAGAAGTGAAAAAAGGCTAGGCTGCAACCTGTAAACAAGGAGGGAGAAGGCTTACTTTAAAAAAGCCTGAAAGAATTTTGACAGGTTGTGCAATGTTTTGCATTTAATAATGCTTTATGACCTCTGCCTTATTTCTGTTAATTTAAAGATTTTGTCCAACCTTTATTTTCTATTTTTTTAATGATCTCAGATCCTTCCTGGAGAAATTACCTAAAAGCATGAAATGAAGTATTTAAAAAACTACAGCAAGTGTGTTATATTGCTCTTCTGCAATATTGTTTTCGTGAAACAGAAAATCCTATTCACTTATGAGACATAATCTTTAGCAACTAGTACATCACAGAATCATAGAATAGAATCATTGAGGTTG
>NW_009204497.1:0-3314 GCF_000690835.1 Fulmarus glacialis
TGCTTGCCTTCCCTCGCTCGTCGCAAGTAGCTGCTTCCTTCTCCTGCCTGGAATCACCAAATCTATCCTCTTCTTTTACTTCTGTTTGACTTTTCTGAGCACTCCTGTTCCTCCAGGTGTCTCTTGGTGTCTCTGGGTGTGTTGGGTGTGTTGAGTGTCTCTCTCTAAGGTGCCTCTCTTGTGCAGTGAAGCAGTTTCAGGGGAGGCCAACTTTCTTAAACAGCAATGTGTACTGAATGGCTTCTTTTTGTGTTTGTGTTTTTTCCTTGCTCTTCCTCAAGATTGTTAGGAGTGAGCTTGAGATGAGCTGCCCTCGATTCATAGTGACAGCTCATTCTAATAAGGCCCTGCTTCCTCCATCACCTGACCTGTCTCATCCATACCCCCTCCTTTCGATCCCTTCAGCAGCTTTTCACTTTAGCATGGCTAAAGTGAAAGCATGTTGTTGTTGTTGTTGTGTTATTATAACAATTATTATTATTACTATTATTATTATTATACAAGCAGAGATGGACATTTCAGGATCTTACGTTCTGAAAGAGACAAGGAACGGACAGGAAAGCATGAAGGGTATAAAAAAAGCAAACAGGAGAAAGATAAGCTTTCAGAATAAATGGCCGTAGCAAAAATTTTCTCTCCATTGAATTAATGGTGACCAAAGAAAGACCCTCCAGCCCTGGCAGTTTCTGAATATTCTGCTTACTCATGCATCAGTCAGAGTTCTCTCACTTCTTCCAGTTGCTGATCCAAAAAATCCTCCTCCGCACCCTCTGCCCCTTTGTTAGAGGTACCTTAGGCAATATTCTGTGCTGAAACAGTTCTACTTTTTTTTTTCTTTTTCCCCTGCTACCTATTTGCTCTTCATCTTTGTCTCCAAAACACTGTTAATCTAAGAGTTTGCTTACCCCTAACAGTCTGCTAGCCCTGCTTCAAAGTATGATAGGATCCTTTGGTTACACAATCACATTTTTCTGTGGTAGCCTGATTATGATGTTCCTACTCTCCAGCGACTATGTGTTTGAAGACAGAATAAGAAGGGCTGGCACTGAAAAACTTCCTTTAATACAGTAAGACTTAACCTTCTATAGCAAAAAGCATCCAAAACCTCTTTGGATAGTAATAATAAAACCTGTTTGGATAGTAATAGTATGATATGCAAACTACCAGAAGGAAAAACTGTGCAGAGATGAGACAAGAGAGAAAGGAATTGCTCTCAGCTCAGGAAGTGCTGAAGGTGAATACCTAAGGAAGTGTCAGGATATATAGAAAGCTGTTGGGGAGGCTGTTCCAGATAGCACGAACTGCATGAGGAAGAGCTATTATGTAACTGTAGTGGAGTTATGCTTCTTCACAGAGGGGAACCTCACACAAAGAAAGCAAAAGAACTTCAAATCCAACCATATTATTAAAAAAAAAAAAAAATCTGACTAAAATTTTAATGGTTATCTTAACATCTTCAAGTGTACTTATCAGTGTAAACAAATACCTCTTCGCATGTCTCGGGACAGAAGTCAGGTTTTCACTTAAAGGATTGTCATAGAACTTTCTCCGTGCACAGCTCTAACTACCTGTCCGTTTTTTTTCCTACACCTTCCACTGAAGCATGTAGTAATGTCTGTTGCCAGAGACATGCTACTGAACTTATTCCTTCAGGCAGTTGTTACATTCCTAGAAAGAAGAGGAAGAGATAAAGACAGCAGAGACTTAAATGTTGGAGCAAATCTATGCAGACTTTTCAAAGCAAGTAGATTTTTTTTTTAACTGAATCCAGACATTATGAGAGCTAATGGAGGTATGTGAGGATAAAGGTTATGTGACCAGGTTGACTTGTACCTGTGAAAAGATACGTAGCAGCCTTCTACATCAGTTGGATTCAGAGTGGTGGGACCTGGCAATACCAAAAATCTGTACAACTGCAGAAATGAAAGCTAGACAGCCTGAAGGCTTGTGTAAGAGGCTGAATGGAGACAAGGACAGTTATGGGTAGTGCCAGGAAATTTAAGAGGATTTGACAGAAGATTTTCAGGTGAAATGGTGTGAGAAGAGGAAAAGAATTAAATGCCAAGTATGATTATGAGATTATGAAGGGAAATGGATGAGTTGCTTGAAGATGTTTGCTTTTCCAAAGAGAGAACAAAAGAGTCCAGTAGACGTAGTTGGCAAGAGCAGGGACACAGGCAAGGCATTTTCTTGATCAAAACAGGAAAGGAATAAAAAGAGAGCTGTCAAAAGCTACATACTACTGTGTTTTGCCAGGCTAAAACCAGCAGGTAAAGCAAGCAGAGTGTGAGCTCTGTGTTTGTTGTCCTCTGAATGAACTACATTAATTTTCAAAGTCACAAGCTGTTTGTTTATTTACGATCTAATTGCCAACCCTGAGCACTCACCAAAGGTCCCTAGGAATTTAACTGTATTGTTTTCTTCTTACATAGGAACAACAAAAATACTCTTAAGGTTTAATTTTGGCCTTAGTGACATTTGTCAACTTTGCCGTCTTCAGCAGATTTGCCCAGTTATGACTGGGGCTTAATAAAAATTTCTGTGGTCACTCAATAAAAAGAAACTATTCCAGTTTCTCTCTTTACTATGCCCTATTTCTGCAGCATGAGCAGAGAATGAATGTGCTTGTTTTCACATTTCAGGTTTCAGCAACTGTTTAAATGAAGACAGAAACTTTTTGAGCAAATAGAAATAGGAGGTGCATAGTAAAACGTGGCATCTTGTGGCATAAAGGATTTTTTCCTCTTTATTAGGCATGAGTGGAACCCATACACAAAAAGTAGTAATAATAGAGGTAAGGGAAGTGAAAATAACTAACTAATTTGCCTTTCTAAAGCACTCTTCATCCACAGGAAGTAAAGTACAAGGTTTTGACAGAAGACAACCGAAGATACTTTTAAAGGATTTTCAGGTATTTAGAGAAGGGGCCAGAATGAAAAAGGAGAAGACATAGGACGTTTTCAAAATAAAGATAAGATATTAAACACATAAAGAAGGGAATTTCCATGCTGTATTCAGAATGATCTTCCTTGAAGATGGTATGTGGGAAGATGTGTGGAACAAAGCTAGGGTCTTCATGCCATTTGCTTAGAATATGAGGGTAATAGGATACCTGAAGAGGTAATGAAGGAGAAACAAGAATGTGAGAGTGGTAGATTTGGGGCTAGTATTAGAGAATATAGAGGCATATTAGAGAACATTAGAGGCATAGCTGAGGTTGATCAGACTATGTGAAATATAATGAGAGATACTCTGGATGCTTTCATGAGCTTATGGAGGAGGAGCTGCTGCAGTCCGTTAATCATCTTTGTGGC
>NW_009204498.1:0-1348 GCF_000690835.1 Fulmarus glacialis
TCTTGGATCCTGCCCCGATGGAAAAGGCAGGGGTGGACGAACCTGGAAGCAGAAAGGTTGCTCAGGTCTCTGCAGCCTCATTCAGTGCTGGCACGGGGGGTAGCGTAACCGCCGTCCCAGGGGGGAATGGAAGGTTTTGCATCCCCCGGAACGCAGCAGGTACCCCCCGAGCCGGCTCCCAGAGCACAGCCTGGCCCTTCCACCATCCCCACCCCGAGGGGACAACATGACCCATCAGCTCCCCAAGGCCGAAGCACCAACTCCTTCCTTACCGAAGGAAGCACCGACTCCTCCAAAGCCCGAGGCAGGAGTGCTGGGCGTCCCGAAGGAAAGGCTACTGCTTCCGCTCCCCACTGCTCCCGGGACGGGCGTGCTTTGCCCGAAGGTGGGCGCAGGAGTTCCTGGAAAGCAACACGCCACTATGAGCCAGGGTCGGCAAAGGAGGAAAAGCCTGGCCTTCGGGAGCCGGTGGCACCCGCAGGAGGCACAGATCTCCCTCCGGGGGCTGAAGGACCACAGTCCCCCAGGACCAGTCTCTTCACCCGAGAAGCCCTTTTAATGCAAGAAGTTGTGCTCTCATGGTAATCCCTGGGCTCTCCTGCCAGCAGCGCAGCACAGGAGGATTTGCAGGCAAGGGAGGAACAAAGGCCTCTGTCTTTCTAGATCAAGTAGTTGCTCAGCATGTGGGTTTCAGCGCTGTGGGAGGTGAGACGGCCCAGCAAGGGTGCAAAGTGGAAGAGAAAAACCTCAGAGAGTAAGAAAGAAGCGATTGCAATCACTGGCTGGCAGTGTTTATATTCGCCATGAAGCTCCAGATTGCTTTTAAGCACTGGCAAGACCTTGGCTTCTGCAGGGCACCTGGCTGGGCTCAGCACTCGCACGGAGCCAGGGAGTTGGTGCATTCAGAGGGGCCAAGGAGCAGAATTTAAGGATTCCCCTCCACCACCGAGAGCTGGGGACCTGGACAGTGAGCGACAGAAGCGCCTTCCCTTCGCATGGCAAGTCTCCACACTGCACGAGCGCCAGTCCCTCTAGGGCTGCTGAGCTCAGCAAGGTCCGGCAGGAAAGCTGCTGCCTAAATCTAGCCCTGCCCTTCACCCCCCGAGAAGTCCCGTCTGCCCTGACTCACCTCCGAACGCGGGCTTGTTGTTGGGCGTGCTGGGCACGGTGAAGGCGAAGGGCGTGCTCTGATTCTGCGCACCCAGCGCGCTCTGCGTCAGGGAAGAGCCGAACGGCGTCGCCGCCGGGGCTGCCCCGCTCTGCCCAGCCCCGAAGCTGAACGCCACGGCAGGAGAGCCACTGCTCAGGGTGGGCGTGCCGATCCCGAAGGCGCTGGCGGAGGGGCCCG
>NW_009204499.1:0-17141 GCF_000690835.1 Fulmarus glacialis
AGCCCTCGGAGGAAGGACACGGGGGTGGGCGACCCGGGGTGCAGCTGCTATAACACCAGTTATTGCGGCTCCCAGGGCTTCGCTCTTTAACGCCGGGCGCTGAGCCGCCCGCCGCAGCACTGCGCGTTACGGAGGGTACTCGGCAAACGTGTGCTTACTTGCCTCGGAGTTACTGCGATCGATCCGTCTTCCCCTCAGCCTCCAACGAGGCAGCCTCGGGAGCTGGCAGGTATTGGTTCTGGTAGTTTGCTAAAGAAGCTTTTCAGTGTGTAACAAATAGCAGCAATAACGATTTCCTACAGATTCTTCTCCTGTAAGGGGAGGAAAGCAAGTACTATGTTTCCTGCGCATCATCTGTGCACGACGCACAGCAGATCATCAAACCCAAGATGCAGCACTGCTGTCATTTCTGTACATGCTGTATGAAGAGATTGGTTCTCTTTGGCTCAATGTTGTGTTATTGGCAAGGCAGCACAGAGTAACAGTCCAGCATTGGTTTAATGCTCCTGAAAGTCCTTGTTTTTCACTGAAGCATTGTTTGTTCGTTTGTTTTGAAACAGGTGGAATGGCATCCCAGTCTTTTAGATGTACCTGCTCAGACTAAGTTTGATTACATGGTGACTGACCTAAATGGAGGACCTCGACCTCCCTCACGCTATGAGGAGCAATATAAAAAGACCACATTCAAGGTGAGGCTGTCTTTCACGTTGGTTTCGTGTTCCCTCTGTAGACTTGTTTATTTCCATATTCCACTGGAGACCCTTCCTTTTCTTTGCACTTAGGGTGGTGCAATTGCGGGACAGCTGACAACAATAGGGATGCAGCAGATGTTTGCCCTGGGGGAAAGGCTGAGGAGAAGCTATGTGGAAGAAGCCAACTTTCTCTCACCAACATTTAAGCCTGCTGAGGTTTTGTGAGTCTCTCGGTTCCCTCCTGGCCCTGCCCTCGCTTCCTCACTCCTAACGAGTAGCCCTGTGCTAGGGAAACTTTCTGATCAGCATACCCTTCTCCACCCTATAGCAGACTGGCTGGCTCCTGCACCTTCATCTTTGCTCAGCCTGCCAGGCCCAGTACAAGAACTCACTCGTGACAAAAAGCATCCAATTCCCCAACAGTCCTGAGAGTGATGCCAGGGATAGATTCATCTCGCCTAGGTTTAGCAATTGACAGCAGTATTATGCACCTTTATGGTGAGTGAAGAGAAACAGGCATTTCTGGAGCACAGTTTAACTCACAGTAGATTAAATAGCTGAAGTTCAGTGAGATGAAGCACACTCCTGCTGCTCACATCAGTAATGCTGGGAATATCTGGTTTAGGATGAGATAAAAATTACACCAGAGAAGTGCCAATTTGTTATCCCCACTCTCTGAAAGGAAGTTAAAGGGCAGTTCAGATATAGGTGCCTATTTAAGGTGTCTGTAGGTGTCTGTAGTGAGGCAAGATGAATCCCACCACAGGTTTCCAAAGCCACGGTGAAAGCAGAACCCTTAGCTGCAGCAAGTCCTCCCCAGCTGCAGCCGCACCCCATGAAGGAGAAAGTGCTACCTCACGAACTGCCTTCTCTCTTTCAGCATCCGTTCCACTAATATTTTCCGGAATCTGGAGTCCACACGGTGCCTGCTAGCTGGGCTGTACCAACAGCAGAAAGAAGGTTGGGGAGACTTCTGACCAGTGCCTTTCCTTTCTCAGTCTTCCCTAGATGCACACACCTTGCACAATCCAATTCTCTCTGGCTCCTGGTCGTTACTCCTTCCCCGGTTCTTCACGCCTGGCCCTCTTCCCCATACTCTCTTGGTTCTGTATGTTCTTTATCAACTTGTCATTTGCTCTCTCTCTTTGTGTAGCTTTCTGCTGGTGCTCAGCTTGGATCTGTTGCCATGAATGCTGCAATTTCAGACCTACAGAGGAAGTTAGCATTAACCCACTTCACTATCAATAAGGCAAAACTTCCAGGTCCAATGTTCATCTGAAAAGTTTCTCAGAAAAACCCAAGTATCTCAGCCATAGGAGTACCAAGACCCTTTACATGTTTGGTATCTGGATTAACTTTCAGCTGTATCCTACAGTTGACTACTTGTACGTCCTAGAAATACGCTCTGGGTTTTGAAGATCTCGCCTCTGCTCCCTCTGTATTCAGTTCCAGGAACAAATAGCAGAAGTGACTTGCCAGAGCTCCTTATACCTCATGACACAGAAACTAATTTTTGTCACATACAAACACTAGAAAAAACAAACACACAACTATAAAGCTTTACAAGGTGCACAGCAGATATCCCTGTGGAATTAAATGCTGTGTGCACAGAAACAAGCACAGTGGCTTGTGTTGCAAGTGATAGCTCAGGGGGAATTGCTAGTTGACAACAATGGACTTGAGCAAAAAGACTGTGGGAGTGATTAAACCAGTCTAAAGACACACAGATGCACTAGTGATCACAGAAGCTTCCTTCTCGTTCCACAGGATCTGTTGTCATTGTCACTGATGAAGCAAGCTCTGAAATCCTCTACCCCAATTACCACAACTGCCAGCGCCTGAAATGCTTGAGCAGGTAATTGCCAGCCATACCTCCCCATATGATTTCACTGCTGTTTCATTTCAGCAGTAGTAATTTAAAACAGCATGTTTTCTTCCCATTTCCCAATTTCTTCCCCTGCCACTTACTGTTCTTTGGGAAAGGTTAGCTAGTTGTATAAAATACTCGGTGAGCAGAGTCATATACCAAACAGTGGCACCAGAAGAAAAAAAATACAGAGACTTTTTCTTGAAAGACCAATTTAATTTAGTCTGTGTCTAGCAAACACTCATTACCAGCTAATGTACAGCTATTCTGCGGCATTGCTGCAGGGCAGAATTAATGTCATCTACATCCCTTAACACACCTTTCAGGTGTGAACAATTTGGGCCTCCTTTTTATATTCAGCTTCTGGTTTGGGGCTTATTATAACATTCCTGTCACATTTATACCTGAAATATACTCAGCTTTGACACATGTGACAAAGACTAATGAAGTAAAGTAAGGAACATCCTACATAGAAAGAACACTCATGTTTGCAGGGTCAAGTAAATGCCTGTGCCAGGTTGGACACTGGGTGGAAACTGAACAAGAGAGGCAAATGTGTTACAGTTTGGTTGGATTGTACACCAGCATATTTTTGTCCAAAATTGAAGCTTTGTCAGAATTCACTTGCAAAAGCTCATTATGTAATGCTTGACTCTGTGAAGGGTTATTCTTGACAGTGGTGAGGTGATGGCCCATAGAAGCAGACCTACTCCTCTAGTAACATCAACTGTCCAAAAAAGGAGTAAACTGCAAGCTCTTCCGCTCCCTTCCCCCAGCCCACCAACTGAGCACATTTTGTGACCACGTGAAGGTGGATTTTTTTAAGCTGCAGTAAGAAGCGCTGCCTCAGCTTACAGGCTGCCTATGCCAGAACTTCTAGCACATTTGATTTCAAACAGAAACTAGAGCTGTTTCTAAAAAAATAAAAAGCAAGCTTAAAAAGCTTTTCCCACCTCCTCCCCAACAGATCAGGGTCAGGGAAAACAAAACCTATGCAATATATTCTGCTTGAAGTACATGGCCAGCATGGATATTCTCAGCTAAACTTTCTAAAATAAAATTTAAAACAGTGTAAAGAGGCAAACGGCTTCTAACGAAGCAAGAAGTCAATTTACGCTAAAAGTGAGTATCTAGGTGTTTCCCTTTTCCCATACCATACAGCAATCCGTTCAAAGCTTCTACCCTTTCTTTTTTCATAAGGCAGTTAAAGGCTACTTCCTAAAGACACAGACTTCTACTGTTCCAGTATGACCAGATCTGTTAACTGATACGCAGCCCTTGCTTATGGGAACCACTTCTGAGGTGTTCACATCTCATCTTAATTTTTTTCCCCCACCTCTGTGCGAGCAGATAGCCAGCTCCGATCCTTGACGCCTAGACACAGTGTCTGTCCGCTCTGCAACTTAGACTCCCAACATCAGGAATCCCTCAGTATCCTGTGGTGCTTCTCTTCTACCCCTCACTGATGTGAGACAACTCCACTGGGCTGGGGTCACAAAAAACCCCAAAAGATAGAAAGTCTGATGTGTGAACAGTTTTTCATTTGTTTTCTTAATTCCCTGACAGGCATAAGTTGAAGAATGCTCTGCAACAGCCAGGTATCTCTGATGACTTGAAAACAATTAAGGAGAAGATGGGTATTGATGGAGATAAGTCTGTGGATTTTTTTCTCCTCCTTGATAACATTCTTGCTGAGCAGGTGAGCTGAGCAGTTCTGTTGCACTGTCACAGAAAGAAACATCCTTTTACCATGCATATGGAGGAAACTACGGAGTGCCAACACCCACTGATACCAGTGGGTACCCCAGTACCTTTCTATGCGATCCAGAAAGTTTACAGAAATAGCATGGCCTTTTTAAAAAGCAAGATGTGGAGTCAGCCTTGCTCTAGGATGGATGAAGATGCATCTCCAGTATTTATGTTCTTACCTTGAAATGCAGTATCTCTTTCAAGGGTAATGAAGTAGAGCTAAGAGAGCAGTTGGGCCTTGCTTACCCCATTACAAAGTGCTTTCCATTCTCTGGCAGTCAGCACCTGATAGAGTCATCTTAATCCTGGGTCCAGCATTCTACCTGTGAGCCAGATTGCTTCTGCTACTGGAAGGGAGCTGGGCATATTTGTACCCCGCTTAGTACCTCTTTTTCGCTGGAGCTAATGGTAATTGGTCTGGCTGTCGCTTGAATAGCTCAAGGCGTTACACTCCCTTCACATCGAAAAGTATCCTCAAGAACGAACATCCATCCTTTTGGTACACGGAGCAAGTCTGTATGTTTAAAACCATCCTAGAACTCCTCACATGAATACCGTAGTACAGTACTGTAGTACAAATGCTGTGACATGAACAGCTGTTTTCTGTGGGCAGTCATCCATGTGTCTTCAGGCTGGGTTCAGAAAGGGTCAAACCCTATTGTTACGCTACATTTTCTCCTTCCAGGTGCACAATTTGCCAAGCTGCCCTGTGCTGAAGAACTTTAAGCAGACAGTTGAGCGTCGATCTGTTGACTCGCTGCTTTTCCTTCTGGACGACGGTTCAAGGTGATTGCCTGTATCCATGCCTCCAGCCTCAGGGATTGTCTTAGGCTTACCCAGGGAGGATGAGCTACACCACTTTACTGCAGCAGATAGAAGTCCCTTCTGATCTGATGCATTCCCCCACCAGAGGCTACTGCCCCCTCAAGAGGTTTGTGCCTCAGCCATCTCAGTGTAAAGTCCAGCGCCTTGAGTCACGAACATGAGCTAGGACAGAGGAGTCCAGATGGAAGAGGCCAAGATGTGGGCTTATGTCCTGTTTTGGTGACAGTCGTGAAGAGTAGTCTCCGAAGAACAGTAGTAAGCCACTGAGGCAGGCAGTGAATGTGCAGTTGCCACGGTTGTTTAAGTGAACCTGTGTCAAAGGCAAAAGCAGAAGAGAATAGGAGACACTTCCAGCCTGAGCACTGAGGCTGCACAGGCAAGGCTGCCCTTGCAGATGCACAAGTACAATTTGAATTCCAACCTGGGAAGTTTATCCCAGGGATGGCACCTGCACAGCTGGGCTGAGAATTGTTGATGCTAGTGGAAAAGGTGATGCCAGGCCTTGCACACATGTAACTACTTGCAAAAGAATCTGCTGCTCCATGCAGTTAATCACCTCCTCCACAGTTGTCTGTAAAGATGGCTGAGTTGCTAGCCTAGCAGCTGTTTTCCTTTCAGATTCATTCACAGCTGCCACATTCACCAGCTCTTCTCAGGTAGCAGTATAGGACTACCTTTTGTGTAACTTGTATTAGAGATCTCCCACTGAAAGACTAATTCCCCCACTCCCACAACACCTGGGAGAGCCACAGTCACACTTATCCTCCATTTCTGCTGATGTATTCATTAGGTAGAGGGAGTTTCTTCACACCAGAAGTTGTCTAAAGATCTCCTCTTTGTTCAATACAGGGATAAAAACTAATTTTTAAATATAGCCACCACCTTCTGGAATCTTGCTCCTCCCCTTCCTGACAAAGACCCCAACCACTTCAGTTGCTGTTTTGCAGTCAACTACAGTCATCTTTCTTAGCTGAAAACCATGCATCCAAAAATCACAGCTAGGGAAACAAAATAGCATAGAGAACATAAAGGAGTTTCTAGGTTTCCCTTTATGTGGGCCACACCTCATGCTTGTTAACACCCCTCCCCTCCCAATCTGCAATCATATTGGAATCTCTGCTGTGACTATGCACCTGCTGAAATAAAAAGTAACCATAGGAATTGCATTTAATAGTTCTTAGCTACACTCAATACATTATCAATTTGTAAGAGAAAAGTAGGTTCCTAGGTGTTCGTCTGAAATTATTTAATTTGAACTAGTAGATTTATTTCTGCTTCTTTTATAGAGAAGTTCTTCAGATGAGTGTTGGTCTCCTTTTCTATACGTTACAGAAGAACATTACAGGAGCAGTAGAGCCCTCATCTCCAGCTGAAAAGGGCAGGTACAGGGCAGATCTCATCCTCTAATAGTTATAAATTCTGACTCGCTGTCAGTGTGAAAAGCTGGTCCAGAAAGATGTTGAATGTGCGGGTAAAGAGAATGAGTGCTCATCTGCTAGAAAAAGCATGAGTGCTACTGGCTATCCATGGAGGAATACAGCTAACATTTTAGGTTTGGTTTTTTTTTTTTCCCTTCCCTTTTTATCAGAAAGCTCATTCTCTATGCTTCTCATGACATTACCCTTATTCCTCTCCTGGTGGCACTGGGCACCTTTGATCGCAAGTGGCCACCTTATGCTGCAGATGTGACCCTGGAACTGTATCAGCACCGGCAGTCCAAAGAGTGGTTTGTTCGCATGTCTTACCATGGAGAGGTAAGATCCCAGGAGAAGTCCATCGTACAAATCTTGGGCTTTTGGTTTTGCTGTGCGTGCATGTAAAGCTGTGAAACAAGACTTGTTCCAAGCATGCTGTCAAGCCAGATAACAGAGTAAGACACCTACAGCACATCTATGGTAGCCAAGGTATCTTTTCTGTTGAGCTGGCTATATCTAGTGTGAGTTTAGGCAAAGACTTTGAACCTCTGCCTCTCTGTGTCGTTGCCTCGACTAGCATATTTCCCTACCCCAGAATCATCAGTATCAGCAAAAAAGGGCTTTGGCAATGCACAAGATCTGTGATTTTGTCTCTTTGCCTTTGCAGGAGCAAGTGGTGAAAGGATGCAGAGCAGGTCTCTGCCCACTCGAAGAATTTCTAGAAGTTCTTTCACGGTACTCAGTCAGTCCAGAGGAGTACAATAACCTGTGCTCCCAAATGGAGGGGAATCAGGAAACTGACTCATAAATAAGTTGTCTTAAATTAAAATTAGTTTATTGTCACAATCTTTGACTATTTTTCTTTATATTCCTGCCAGCCTTCCCTATTCTAAAGATATTTTAGATGAGGGGACTTTTTCCTACTAGACACAGGGTGGCACAGTGTCACTTTTCACTGTTAGCAGCAAGATGAAAGAAGCCATGTAACAGAATGGCTCGAGTTCATTTCTGAGTGTTCACAAAAGCACAGAGAGGCTGAAAACAGCAAGGGAGAGAACAGATCTTTTTAAATTGCCCTGCTGCTTCAGGAATACGAGAGAAAACATACCTGTTCCTCGTATGCTGGGACTGTGGGATGAAGCCCAGCTTGCTCTGTGCTACTAGACTTGAGAGCTTTGACATAACAATTGCTTTTATGTATGGCGAACTGCAGAAGCCACTGTGCCTTTCCCTTTCTTTTGTCATGTTGGAGGGTTGCTCTGCAGACAGATGAACTTCCCAAATTGCATAGCATTTAGCTACCCCATCTTCTTGAGGGCATTTTTGTACACACAAAACCTCTCCAAAGGGACAGAAAGCCTCCAGACCTCTTCCCTGCACTCCTGTAATTATGGAAATTCTGCTGTGAACATGCAAAACCACCTCAGTGGGCCAAGTACAAGAACATGCACTCTTTGTGAACTCTGCTTAATGTGCTTTAAACAAGGAAGTCTGGGGAGCAGCTATTGAGTTCAGCTTTGGGCAGCGTTGCATCTATTTTGCACTTGCTGAAACAGGAATATATCAGCATAGCCAACAGAAGTACTCCTAGACGAGATGATGACACTTTTTCCTGTAAGACAGTGCTAAGGATGAGTATGTTGCCAAAATCCCCATTTTTCAATCAGTAAATAAAACTTGGATCCTGACCTACTTTTGGGGTATGTAAAGACTAAAATAGGGGGACCACTTACTAAAATGGCCCTGCAGTTTTGGTTCTATATTACCCCTTCTCACTTAGTAAAAACAGACTGCAGTGATGTTAATGTAAGTCATTGACAGATATGTGACTGGAGGCACTACAGTACCTTCTCCCTGAGAAGCGTGGGCTGGATTTACCTCTACTCTTTCATTAGCCTGCCCCCACCACAATTACATGTTGACACCACGCACAGTGAACAGAATAATTTGAATACTAAATACATTGCTGGAGGTCTCACTGAACTGCTATTAGAAGCTGTCAAAAAAGCAAACAAAACATTGTTATTTTCCACCAAGTTTTTATACAGCCTAAAAACATAATGCCATTACATAAAAATCAATGGCCTACCCTTGCTTAAGAACAGTGTGTTCTGCTCTAATCAAGCTCTCTCATATGCACGGTATAAAGTATTTGGAGAATGGTGATGGAAACATTAGGCATACAATTGCAAGTTATTTGGGAGGCACGGGCTGCTTGGGAAAGGGGTATCAGGGAGCAGCATCAGAAGCTTTGGCCATACCAGTAGACAAAGGGGGAATTCACATACCTTCTCCTAAACAAGAGCTAGGAGCACCCCCCAGCAAAACTGACCAGCAACTGGGTTAAAAATTGCAACACGGTCAAGACCCACAGAACTCGGCAGTGCGAGCTAGTGCACATGAGATTGTTAAAGGGCACTGCATTTACACTGTTAAAATAATCGTATCACTCTAGGCAGGGTAACATACATTTCAGTAACAGCAGAAGACAGGCCAGCTTCTTGGCAGCGGCTAGGAAGAAGCCTCCCCTGGGAACAGGTTACTTCATCATTGTCTCTTAGAGGGTTTCTGCAGTGCCCTCTGTGCCCCGCTCCAGCCTTACCCTTACCCTTGGTGTGGAAGTGGTTGGGCCATGCATTGGTCTCATCCCACTGAGCAACTCCATGGTAGTCGTGGCCCACAGTATGAAGGAGGAGTTATTTCTGACCACAACTAGCGTAAACAATGATTTCAGAAGAGGATTGGTGGGAGAGTGGAAGAGTGTTTTAAGACCAAAGGACCCAGGTAAGTGGGAAGTGCTGAACTGCAAACACTCAGCATGGAACAGCTGAGGCATTTCTGAGCACATGGAATAAAAATTTCCAGAAATCAACCGTTTCCCAAGGAACCAGTCATTTACATGAATAGGCCAACTCTTTGCAAGAGCTGGGAAAGACACAAATCCCAGAGGACAGAAAGAGAAACCCAAAACTTTCTTACCCTGGGCTGTTAATATGAGAACTGCTGACATGAGCAGCTGACATACTCAACCTCAGGTTCCCTCAAACTTGAGCTGGAGCTGCTAACCCAAGTTAGTCTGCCTCCCTTGCTATTTCAGTCCAATGCAGTTAACACAGGTTGGTCAACTTAAGCCTAAAAGACTTTTTTTTTTTTTTCATTTTGCATTGCAAACCTATCCTCATATAGTATGTTTCATTTAAGGCAATGTTAGTATAGTAGGTAATTGGCAGGAAAGATGTTAACTTCAATTTAGGGTTTTGTTTTCTCCTCATGTAAAACATCCTCTTTTAAGAGGCGTCTCTTTTAGTACTCAGACCTCTTAAGAGGTATACTCTCTTAGTATCCCAGACAAAAAACAGCATCACTTTTCTTTCCTGCCTCATGCTCTGACTCAAACCAAAACAACCGTAAGCTTAAAACCTGAGTGCGTAATGAGCCATGAGGACCTACATCTCGTCACGAAAGATTTGCTGGTTGAAAGTCCAAAGGAGATCAAGAGGATAGTGAGCTTGGTATATTTGCCAATAAACCCAACATAATAAAGCTAGCAGTTTGGGTTTGGGTCTTTTTAAGGCCTGAAGAACACCCCTGATAATGCACTTTAACCTTAAGCAGAAAGAGCATGATAAAGCTAGGTGTAACACAGCTACCACAACAAACAGCATTAACAAATGATTGGAAACTATGTGGACTGGCTAAAAACCGAAAAAATCTTTCAGTTAGAGGTCACCTCGCCAGAAAGATGACACAGCACATATGCAAGACAACTTACCTTTTTTAGGTTATGAATTACTATCAATCAATACAGTGAAGTGCGCTCTACTAAATACAGAGTATATCAAACATGGATCATTTCTCCTCGAGAAGTATCAAAATAGGGAACAGGTTTCAGCCAACAGCCTGCCAAGGCTGCACGAGGAAAGCATTCACCATCGTGAGTGCAGAGGAGGACCACCAATGAAACGTAGCCTTTTCTGCCACCAGAATGAAAACCAGCATAGTAGATGGTCAGCATACCAAGCACTGCAAAATTAAGCTCTGTGTATACCGTATTTGTAATAGCCCCAACACTCTGGCACAACAAATGCTGCGTTCCAACAGTCTAAGAAGTGTGTTTAGGATCCACACTTACCCTCAGGAAGAGTCAGGCTCCCACATCTACTCCAAGTCAGGGTACGTGTATTGTACCAGAAGCACCACCAGCATTCAAATCCCAACCTAGACTGATGCAGATTAGATCTCCACATACTGGTCTGTCTTCTGAAATGTCACCTATTAGATACCACTAGGAGGTCAGGACTAAACTCGTAAGGCTGGCTACTTGCTTGTCATGTTCTTTGGTAGATTAGCTAGCCCATGATACAGGTACAAAGCTCAAGTTTATTTGGACGGTGCTTAAAACTGCCAGTGTACTTCACAGATGACCTGTTTGCAAGTCTACTACTTTAAAACAAACAGATTTCAAATATTTTAAACTTTTGATTTAGCAGGCACATTACTTTGCGTTTCAGAAGTTCACCATCTGCTGGGTTTACCTTTTAAGTCTCTCTGCACTCCGGCTGCGCAGCCATCTGGGATGAGATAATTTGAACAGCAGACTGTTTCCTCCCATGTTACTAGAGAGGAAGAGCAGCCAAGCATGTATGAATAAAGTCTATTTCATTCTTTCAAATAAAGGTGGAGGAGGATGATTTGAAAGTTAAAAAAAAAAAAAGAGGAGGGGGAGGGGAAGCAAACTAAAAATGGCAACCCTACTTTCCTTCTTCAACTGCACCATGACTACCAGAGCTGAGTCACAGTTACTATTGATTATAAATAAGCAGGAGAGAACAGAACCTGACTTACAGATCCCAAGGTGAATTTGCAAGGCTGGCAGCTAGAAAGCTTTTCCATTTGTGACGCAAAAAGGGGAGAAGTAGAATCAGAGCAAAACAAGGAAGTTCAAGTCTACATCTACTGAGTCGTTTTTCCAACCGGAGCCACCTAAGGCATTAGCATCTCTTGTCCATCAGCTGGTGCAAACCAGGCAGCGTGCAGCTACGTGGACTCAGGAGAATCCACATCTTCTGCATTTTCTGTAGGAAAAATCTCGTTAAGATACCAAATGCCAGCATCTTAAGTTAGACGGACACAGAAGGAACTTTAATTATCCAGCATCTTTAAAATGTATCCTTTCACTATCAAGTGGCTTTGAACAGTGAATCCCCTATGCTAATTTTTCTAGAATAAGTTGCAGCTACCTCAAATCACCTTTTTGCTGTTCAAAATACCTCAACAGGCACAGGAGGCACTGAGAAAGACTGTTAAAAAAAACCCAAACCCTCCAGGTTATTTCTATGTCAGTCAAGAAGTTTGTTTTGTTCAACATAGTAAAAACAGTCAGAAGTCGTGGCAGAAGTGGCAGCACTTAAAGAGGTTGCACTGTGACAATTCCCGTGCAAGGTCCTCAAAAGGGAGCTGTGCAACCATTTAAAGAAGAGGTAACTCCGCTCTACAGAAATAACACTTACTGTGTCATTGTCAGCTCTTTCTAAAATCTTGACAAGCCCGTGCTTCAGGCACACTGCTTGTCTTGTTAGAGGGAAGCACCACAACATACATCCTACACTTTGTCAAAAGAGTAATTCTCACCCAAAATCATTGTAAATTTGCATGACAGCACAAAGGTGAATTTGGAAGCAGGAAACAGAAGGCTCTGAGGCTTGCATGCCTCCAGCAGTGCATGGTTTCACTCATTTTGTAACACTAGCTATGAAACTTTGGTAAGCTGGCCACCGACAGCAATTCTTTTTCCACCTGTTAAGGATCAGCTAATACTCTGAAAAACTCCCACGGACAAGATACTCATTCTCCACAAGAAGTTTCACACTAATAGCCAGCCCTTTGAGGAAACTACTCATTGAAATAATTTCAAGTAACAGTAGGTGGAAGGAAGAACAGAGATTACACACTCCATATACAGTGCTGCGGGACCAGGGAGCAGACAGACACAGAGCCCACACCCTGCCCTACAGATACACATCTGGCTCATCCTGGTCTTCTCCAGGAGTGGGGCTCAAGTCCCAATACATGTTTCGGCATCCAGTCTTTCACTCCTCATAGACAAAACCATAAAACCTTCTTGCTGAAATGCTCTCAAAAGGCAAGTTTGAAAAGACAGGGGATTAGGAAACGATCGATGAAAACTGCGGCAAAGCAACAATTTACCCAGCAGGGTTGTCTTGATAAAAATCTGCTCACTGACGATTTCTCTCTCACCTTTGTTATTTAAGTTCATCCATTCCCCACTATCTCGGCCTCAGAGCGCCAGCAATCACAGACCCTACCCGATCCAAAGCCCCCAAGGGGACACACAGCCGCAGTGCCCCGCACAGCATTGGACTCTGGCGCTCAGCAGACAGATGCCGCTGCTTAGGGATAGCTCAAAACCACATACCTTGTAGTGCTGCAAACGCTCACCAGGAGTCCAACAGGAGACAACAAGTTTCACCTATTCCTTGACCCTCAACGAATTGAGGAAGGACGACCGTAACTATCGTCCCTGGGGCGTTCTAAAACTAAGACCTCACCCCGAGGAAAAACACGCTCAGTTCAGGATTAAGCGAACAGAATTGCCTTGCAAGGAGCACGCAGCTGCCTACAGACCAGACTTTTAGGAGCTGCCAAAGCTTACCCCACCTGGCCTCTAGGCTGGCTGTGATCACAAGGAAGAGCAAACAGTCATCTGGCCAGCCATCTGATGTACATAGGAACAACTGGACTGGATAAAGACGACAGTTCATTTTGTAAGAAACAATATATTTTATTTTTCTGACACCACAGCCCTGGCGAGTGGTTTTGTACCAAATTTAATGGAGGTTACACAGAACGTTTTACGCTGGGGAGGAAAAAAAAATAACCACAAAAAAAATCCTGGATAACTTTTAGTGTCTGTTCCACTCCCACATTAATAAAATCACTTGGGGTTTCTAAGAAAAGAAGAATAGGAAACAGTGAGAGAGACTACTGTAGGATGTAACAGTGTCCAAGTCCAGCCCCTTCCTAAAAGTGGGAGGAGTCCCCACATGAGGAGAGGCTCTCCTAGATTTACTCCCCAAAATAACACAATGTATTGCAGCTGCCATAGGAGGAGACAGAAAGGGGACGGAGAGAGAGAGAAGCCTATTTAATAAAGAGTGGGAGGGAGAGACAGAAGGTGCTGGACAGCACGCCATAATTTGAAAAATATGTCCTTAACTTATTATTTATTTCTTTTAAAAGATTCCCCTCACTGAACTTAAGTTCCTTTTTGTGCTTTTCATTAATACTCTGCTCTGAGGTCGTAGTTTGGTTTTTCTATACATTGGAGTTGAAGGAAAATAGTCCGAAGTTCTGAAGATGGATTCTCCACCTAAAGTAAACAGCCTAGAATCCCATTCTCCTCTCACCCCAAAGACTAAAGTCTCTGCTAAAATCCCTTTTACAATATAGTACAGTACACAAAAAACCCCAAAAATAACCGAGAGTCCTGGGAGAAGCCAGTCCGAAGGACGTAAACATACAGAGAATGGTGCAACTTGTGACAAATGGCAATTCTCAAAATACAGCTACAGATTCTCAAAGCAGGTGCCGTCACGGGATACCCAAGTCCACAAAAATAATTTTTAAAAAATAAATCTTAAAAAAAAACAACCTGTTAAAATGAATAATTTTTTTTCAGGTAATTCCATACATTCGAGATTTCCCAAAGCGTCCTCTGGTCTCTTTTCACCTATTGCATGGCCAAACTGTACTCCTGAAGCTCCCAAAAAAGCCCTCAGGACTTGGAATCTCATCTTGACAAGGATCAGAACATCCAGTCTTATGGTAGCAGCTTAAAACATCATGTTCCCTGGGTTTCCAGGGCCTTGGCTAAATCCTCCCATGCCAACGTCAGCAGCCATACCTCGGGGCCTCATCTGGGGGGGAATCATGATGTTTTGTTGGGGTCCCATCATGCCCTGCATTGACATCATCATACCAGGTGACCCTACAGGGCCCGGGTGGCTGTACAGCCCCGCAGGGGCTCGGTCCTTGCCTGGGATCATGCCCACAGCGGCCACGGGGTTACTCATTAGCGCGGGCTGGCCAGGCATTGCCGTTTGTGCTGGTGACATCATGCGGTGGTGTGGCCCCATCATGCCTTGCTGCAGGAAGGCAGGCGGTCTCATCGGGTTATGACCTGGCATGGTCGGAGCCGTCCCAAGAGGGATATCCGGAGTTCCCACTGGCCCGGGGCCCCCCATGCCAGGCAACGTTAGTCCCATCCTCGGGGTCTGCTCTCCTATCATCCCCTGCATGTGGGAGAACCCAGGCCCAGGACCCTGCGGTTGCTTGCGGCCTGGCACCTCCCCACGAGGGAAATACTGTAGTGTCTGGCTAGGCTTCTCCGACGGGATAATCCTGGACAGGTCAAACTCGGGTATTCCCGTGGCTCCAGGACGGATCACCTCCTGCAGCTCTGGATCAGTGAAAACTGAAGGCATATTGTTTCCAAGAACAGTGAAGGAGTCTGGACCGCCAGGGCCTCCAGTCTTGCAAAGTGCTGGATCTGTCGAACTTTGGGGCAGGTTGGTAGGACGCCCCAGAGGTCCTTCTCCGTGGAAGCCCATTCCCGCTGGGAAGTTGCCTTGTCCACCGCTGGGCCCGTTGTGTGGAAATGGCACCTGCTGTGGAGGGGACTGTACGGGAGGGAACCCCTGTGGGAAGCCCAGGCGTCCTTGAGGTACCATTGGAGACTCCTGGGAACCGTGCCCCATCATCGGGTTGTGTGACATCAGGCCGGGTCCCACGGGGACCCCATGAGGAGGTATATTGGGTCCCATAGCATTTGGAGAGGGCATCTGGTTGTTATGGGAAAGAGGCTGGGTCATTCCCATTGGGCTAAGGGTTGGCATTGGACCCACTGGGTTTGGACCTGAAATTCGAGGATTCTGAGAATTAATGCCCATTCCTAGGGAAGAAATAAGGAATCACATTTAGATAACAGCTAATAATAATCAATAAAGCTATCAGAGAGCTTTCTGCAAGGCTACCAAGTCCGACACACACACAAAAAAATCAGTGCTAGTAAAAAACCATCAGTAGTGGCTCTGGAAGATGTTATTTTAACCAGAAAATTGATGCCACCTGCACAGCTGCCTCCCTAAGCTTGTCACTGCCCTATCAAAAAGCGACTAAAGCCCGCTCTGTAAGTAGGATCTCAATCCAACCCATTCCTTTACTACTTCCCTGGCAGTCTAGATGATGCAGGCAGTAACAAACATGCCTGTGACAGATTATCAGCATATGGACACTTGTCCACTGGGAGGTGACTGAATCTCCTTTCAAAACTCAAGAAGTGATAAATCAGGTAACCCTCAAGACTAGGAGGCGGTGATCAATAAGGTTAATGAGCTATCATCATGAACTTATTCAATTAGCCAGTTTCCCCAGGTATATTCAGCCACTCTGATCATTATTGCGTGAAACAGACAGCAAAGCTACAGGTAAACTCATCAAGAATTCACTACCAGTTGCTGCTCATGAAACATCCACTCATCCCCTCTTTCAACTATGTTAATTCAATTGGGTGGAGGGGCTACAGCCTACTTTTCTATTAAATATGTACCCACGAACATTAAGCTATCAGCAGGGATTGGATTTCGTGTATAAACACGCTCACCCACAAGACAGCCCAAAAAGACAATGTTTTATTTCACTTTTCCTTTAACTCTCTCAGGTAGGGACTGGGACAGTTTCCCTCAGTCCTGGCTGAGGTCACCTGCCATTACACATTCCCTATATGAAAAGATGTATTCTTCAAGAAAGCGCTTTAACACTCTCTTCTGTAACAAAGGCAATCACAAAACCCAGGAAAAGGCCAGATGATTCAGTGTCAAAAAAACCAACCAAACAAAAAAACCCAGCTGTGAAGCTTCTATGACACTGCCTTTAAGACAGGGGAAGAATGGTTTCCTCCGGGTAACATGTTGTAGGTCTGACCCTTATTCCCATGAGCAGCCTTCACTCAGACAAGCAATTCCAGTCTGCCTGAGTAGAAATCTCTCCCATACACAAGGGTTTTCAAGATTAGACACTTTCTGAAGAACAGATACTTTCTGGACAGAAAAAAACTGGTTGCAAGAAGAATTTCCATCTCCCCATTTCAGAGAATTGCAACTGCCTTCCTCAAAAACAACCCATGGCTATATATTCTTCAAGGTTTTTCCCCTCTCACCATCTTCATCTGATGAAGCTTCCATAAAAATCACCCTCACTGTATTGCCTGATAGCTTGGGCTTATGTTTCTTTAAGTTTCTTACCTGGTACGCTGTTCATAGGTGGCAAGTTTGGGGAGCGTGCTGGAGGGGAGTCATCATCCGAGCTGGCCACAGTTTTGATGGCATCATGATAGAGCGGTGTAGAGCTAGGCATGGCAAATTTAGACATCCTGGACATCATAATGGAGAGGGGATTCTGGGAGAGGGTCGGCTCTGGAGGCATTGTGTAAGGACTGCTAGAGGGAAGATTTCCAGGGAGAGTCACAGGAGCAGACTGGCTGACTGTGGAAGGAGGTGGACCACCTGGGGGGGG
>NW_009204500.1:0-16313 GCF_000690835.1 Fulmarus glacialis
GTGCGGGAGCCGCGCTAAGTTTGCACAGTGGGGCCCGGCCGGGCCCCGCGGGCTCCTGCAGCCTCCGGGCCTTGAAATGCAAAACTCGGGGCTCGCTCTGCGCGCAGATGTGACCCACGAGTGGAGGCGTGCGGGTGCGTGGTTATGTCTCTTGTGTTTTTCTGGATGTGCTGCCCATTAGTATGCAGCGTGCATACTGTTGGTGCAAGGGAATACGTCGGCAGTGCCACATGTCCGAGTTCGTGTTGATGCAGAGCCCATAAATTACACTTGAGTGTTCCCTCTTCTACCCCGGTCTTGCTCTTGTGCTTGATTCTAGTTTTGTTTTTTCTCTTTTCGTGAAATGAAAAATTTATCGAAATACTGTTCTTTATTAATAGCACTGTTGTATGGCTCTAGTGAGGTTTGAAGCATGCATTTCTTTTCAAATGTGTAAGGAGAAGGGTAGAGTGGTATCTCTTCCCACTTGGCTGTGCAACTGACTTTAATGGCAGTAGCACATCAGTCTATGTAGCGGTAGTTGTGTCCTTATAGTCCTTAAAAACTGAAATGCATTTCTGAATGAAATAATGAAAGGCAGTAGGGTGACTGAGTTGGGTGAAAATCATGGCAAAATGATAAGATCTGCAATTTATTGCTTCTCTTTTCCTCGTCTCCTGTTTTGCCCCCGGAATTCTATTGTTCTTGATGTTTTAAGCTTTTTTATGGTTGGGTAAGTGGAGAAAGGTGTGGATTCTGCTATGCATTTTGTCAGTGATTTACAGTTTGCTTTTGTAAAACTGTTCTTGTAGCAGCTGGATTGCAACCTTGAGAATGAGAGAATGAAAATATGCAGCAGTGTTACAAAGGAGGCTGGGATTCGTTAGACTCCTTCACTCTCAAGCCCTGATTCTGCAAATATTTAAGCACATACAGTTTCACATGCCTGAGTTACCCACCGAGTTCCATGCAATTACCACTTAATATCAAAACTGTTTACAGTATCAGGGCCACAGAATAGGCTCACCAAATCTGGTTGAAATTAAACTCTTTTTTAGTTTTCTGTCTATAATAAAAACTTTATTTGGCCATTTATGTTTCTTGGGAAAACGTTCTTACTGAGATAAAGCACTGTTTAAAAAGACTCTGGCATCCATCCTGTAAAAACCTAGACAGAGATTTGTCAGTGGGTATGAAAATACTCCATAGTGTATTTGCAATATGTTAAGTATGGCATAAATTACATGCAAAGTCATAATGTCTTAATATGTAAATAAAACTACAAGTTGCAGTTCTCCTGACTAACACTGAAAATGTCTGTCTTGTGTATGTATGAAGTAAAAAAAGAATATGGGACTTATCTCTTCTCCTTTTCCCAAATGTAAATGGCTGAAATACATTTTATCCGTTATTTAATAAGGGTATAGTTATCAGATACGTATTTATATCTCTAGATCCATTACATATATGATGTCCTAGTCAAAAGGATTGTATTTTTTCCTGGAAAATTAGTCTTAGACGATGAAATAATTTTTTGCACCTTTAGTGCAACGTTCCAAAATGCTCGGTACGCCTTTTAATAAAAGTCTGTGTGGTAGGTACCAAAAGTGACTTTCTGGAAAGTTTATCTTGGCTGCATGAAAATGACCCTTATTCACTCTTTTTTGGAGGTATGCTAGGACTAACATTCTGTTTCCTTTCATGTATAAATTAAATCATTATAAAATCCACAGGGAAAATATAAATTCGTAGGGCTAAATTAAATCATTGGCCTCACACAGCGAGAACTGAAAATACAAAAGCTTTGTACCTTTCCAGATGTAGGACACAGTTCTGTAAACCTCGGCATATGAATGGCTTCATCCATGTAAGTAATTCATGTAGAAATCGGTGGAACTTGTCACTGGAATTCTAATATTCATATGCTTATGTTTTTGAAGAAAGATATCCCAGAGAGGGAATTTATACATAATTTTATAATGTTTTAACTTATGCTACTGTAAAACAGCACTTGCATATGATCCTCAGTATTCTATTTGATCATGGATTTACTAATATCTATGCTGCTAGTTGTTGAATTTATTAAAAGAAATCTGGATATTTGTAATATTTTGTTATCAGTGGTGGTTAACGTCGTTTATATATTAAGGACCATGAACAGGAGTGTAGTTTGTGCACTTGTGAGGAATGGTGTTCACAGTACAATCTCCCATTGAATTTATGATTAATGTATAGGAATGGTGGAGAAGAAGCTAATGGGTAGTGCAGGGGCAGTTTTGAGCAAATAGTTTATCAAGCAGATGATTTATAGAGTTGGAATTTAAGGGAGATTTGTCATCATTCTTTATGTAAAACTTTATGCTGTGATTATTTAATATCTACAGTTAATGCAGTGGCAGGGCTTCATAGCACACTAAGTATATGAAGGATTTTATGTTCTAAAACAAGGCAAAAAGGACTCTTTTTTTTTTTTTTTTTTTTTAAAGAGTAATCCCTAGTTACTCTGATGGTAGGTTATACCAGGATATGCTATGCTCAAGCATGAGTTTATTTTGAGAACATGATCATGACTTCATGCCCTAGTCTTTGAAATTCAGACTTAAAATTTGATAGGTGTTGATTTGGGATGTCTACGTATATTCCTTATGTATAATGAAAAATGAAATTAAATTTCAACAATGACAGCCAAAGCCGAAAAGAACTTCTTAACGTAGAGGCAGAACTGGATTCTTACCTGAGGTAGGACTGGTCAATTCCCTGAAACCTCAGAAAAGGAGGTGGGGAGGAAGGAAGTGCTAGGAGTGAAAATTTGTCAGGCCTCCTTTGATCAGGAGTATTTGAAATAACTGGATATTTCAGACTGTATACAGTAGGTCTACTTCTTCCCTGTGAGAAGAGATTTTGTGTTACTTTACTGAATAGTCCTAAAGCTAGTTTAGCTGTCTGCTGGGAGTACTTGTTTAACATAGAGTGTGTAATGTCATACATTATGCTTCTTTGCATAATATTATTGATAATTCACAGTTATCTTCAGGTTGCCTTTGGTAATAAAGACAAACCCATGTGTTCAGCTGTATGCTTGCATCTTGATAAAGTTTGACTTGTATTCTGAAGAGGAGTTTTAAACAAATAACAGTAAAATTTTTAGGTTGGATTGCCCGCTTCTTACTATTCTATACTGTTACTATATATATTTTTTTTTAAAAGAGCAAATGAGCTATTATCTTAACGGGCCTGGGAAAAAAAGAATTAACATAGAGTTTCTTAATGTAACGATGTTAGTCTCTTAACATGTGCTGCTCTCATATCACCCAAATGTGATTTTCATACTTAAGCTCAGGGTTTTTCTTTGCATTCCCCTATGATGGCAAATCCACTTGAGCCCCATGAAGGCAGACTGACTGGGATAATAAGGAATGTGCTAGAATTTTTTTTTTGTGTCTATGGTCTATAGCTTTAACTCTAACTAGAGTTTTAAAAACAAAAGCCTCGATTTATACAACTTTGAGAGCTTGTCCCACTGTTATGAAAGGTGAAGAAGAATCCCAGGTGAAGTATAGATATCTCTTTGTATTGCTCAGAGTCAAGTCTGATTGAGTGATCAATAAAATGAACATTCTTTACTTCTTTTTGTGCCAGAGCAGCCATGCTTAATTATTCTATGAGGTTTCTGCAGAGTAGGGCAGGTTCATTTAGAGCCCCTCTCGTTTTTGGCAGGTCTTTTTATTTGATCAAGTCTTGCATTTAGTGAAATTTAGATCTGATAAACTGGAGATCTGTTTAAACAACATGGCAGGTTTTCAGTGGTTTTCAGTCATGGATCTACTACTGTTTGCTTTTTCCTTCATGGCATATTGTAACCTACTGCTGTATATTGGTACAGTGAGTTTGATAAATGCTATGTCTGTGTAAGTTAAATAGGAGGTAAATCTTAGGCATGGTGTTAAGCAGTTCTTTTGAAAGTTTTATGCATTATGCTAACAAGAAGTATTTCTAACTGGTGAAGTGGAGATGTTAAGAACCAAGGGACAGATAAACATAAAATAAATGGAAATGTTTATTCCAACTGTAATGAGCATGAATTGGACATTAAATTGGTAATAGAGTAAGATAGCTGTATACGAGGTATGATAACTTTTACCTCCAGATGTTTGCTCCTTAAGGACTTGCAATGTAAGACACCAGACTTAATGCAAGTTCAGTATTTGTAACAGATATCTGTTGCTATAACAGACAGAGGCAAACTTAAAATACAGTCTGTAAGAAAACTAATGCAGTATTGTATTGATTGAAATTTTGTAGGTGGTGACAGTGGATTGGATGGGTTAGGAGGACCAGGAGTACAACTTGGAAGCCCTGATAAGAAAAAGCGCAAAGCAAATACACAGGTAAATTCCCTTTGTTTCTTTTTATTTCTTAATAAATAGTGACTCAGATGTTGTTTGATGGTATGACTATCTCGCATTGTTGAGAGTATCAGTCTATTCTCACAAATAGCAGTTACATACAAAATATTTCAGTTATACTGTGAAGTTGAAATCTTCATAATACTAGTTATTCTCACTGAAGTTATTTTAATCTCTATAGGTTTCCAAAGACCTATAAAGAGAGGAGCACAGTGAGACTGCAACAGTGAGACTGCAACTTGTATTTTACCATATGGATTTGATTCTGAGACAGACTTTCTTTTAATGACTTTGTAGCCATTAGTAGAAATCTGTACAGCATGAGTGGTTGCCATGAGACTACTTTTCTTCTTACTTTTATTCCTGTATGTGTAGGTTTGTGGGCTAATGGATCAGTACAGTTTGTTAATGCTTTGACCAAACGCTTGGCATATTCCCCAAGTGATTTTCAAGCAAAAGCTGTGAGGCAGGTTCGGTTCCTTTCCAGTGAATCCCTGCAATTTGGCATTTCTTCACAGTTTCTGTTTCCAGAAAAGGAAGCCTGAATACAAAACATCTCAAGCAATTAGATATCTGTAGTGCAGATTTTTCCTTTGTGTGTTCATTCAGCTTTGAGTGAGAGTATCTGTTAATTTGGTACCGCCCAGTGAGAGTAATTTTATTTATGTAGGTCAAACAATCACTTTCTGTTAGGCCTATCCGGATTCCACTGAGATGTGGATCTGTTTTCTTAATTTTTGTTTTGTTTTAAAGTAGTCATGGTGAAACCTGCTCTGAGAAATATTTGGTTAATTTAGGGGTTTCAGACCTCTTTCTTGGTGGAGCTTTCCTTGTGTTCTGGAATGGTGATAACTGTGGAGGGCATGCAGTTTAGTCTCCTCTCTTCTTACCAGGTTCAAAATTTGCAGCACAGCAGAAATTTTTGTGGGAAAAAAAAAAACCACATTCAGTCTCAGTTTATTAGTATTTAGGAGGAAATGCTTTCTGTGAGCAGTTAGTGTGAGGGTGAACCAGCTAGATGTTCCCCACAGGCCAGTCTAGAATGAAATTCAATTGTATAGCCATTCTGATGACATTTAAACAGCCTCTGGGCTCCATTAAACACTTGATTATGCTCTGTAACCAGAAATCCTTGTATTATATACCTACTGACCATGCTTTGCAGACTGTGCACAATCACTGAATGCTCATAAGGGACACCTCTGTTTGGTACACAGAATATAGAAAATTCCTATATGCAGACTCCTATATTCTATATACCTTTTTTAGGGTTATAGTAACATTAGGTTAGTATATCCTCATAGAAGTGGGGTGTCTTAAGAGATGTATATTCAGTAAAATGAACCCTAAATGAAACTAAAGAAATGCTTCAAATCTGCTCTTCAACATAGGGAAATATTTTGTGCATGTGTTTAAGTGACACATGGCTTTCTGTATTGTTGCTTTTCTTATGTAAAAGATTAAGAAATAGAAGTCACATATCAAGTAGTATTTTCAGAAGCATGGTTGTACAAACGCACGATTTTTAAAACACTGAGATTACTATAAAACACCATGTTATCTGGAGCCCAAACTCCTCTCTTGCCTCTCTACTGAAATTTCAGACAGCCTGGCAGGGTACAGTGTGTGAGCTTTACACAACAGCTGAACAGTTCTTTTAGCAGTAGTGCTGCTAATCCAGGACCTTTGTGGTTGATCTGTCTTGCAGGGAAATACTGAAACTAATTTAAATGTTGTATTTAAAATATTTTTAGGGATCATCATTTCCTCCTCCATCTGAATATGCTCCACCGCCGAATCCAAGCTCTGACCACCTTGTAGCTGCAAATCCATTTGATGACAACTATAATACTGTGTCTTATAAACCACTTCCTTCAGGAAATCCATATTTTAGTAATCCTGGTTATCCTGGCTTTGGAGGCTATAACACTTTCAGAATGCCACCTCACATGCTGCCCAGAGTATCCTCGCCATATGGTGGTTCTTACTCCCTCAGAAACCAACCACATCCCCTTCCTCAAAACCCTGTGGGAATGGGTTTTAGTCGACCCCACTCTTTCAGCTTTGGTCCACATGATAACCCAGGTTTTGGGAATCAACCACCTTACAGTAGTGGTCAGATAAATCAAAATGTCAATATGCCTGGTCAGCATTTCAGACCAAATCCTGGTGAGAACTTTGGCCATTCTGGTCAGATACCTCACCCTGACGTGCCATCTAACTTTGGTCCTGGAAACAATCCAAATTTCCCAAATTCTCAGCTAGAGTCAAACCATTCTTTTGTTGCTCCACCAAACACATACAACCAGACAAAATCATCAGCACAAAAGCAAGACTTTAGTCAAGGTGCGAGCAAAGCATCCAGCCAGAACACTGCTGCTCATCAGCATCATCACAGGACAGAGGACATTGTGAGTCAAGGTAACAGTGACCTGAAAAATGTTACTCGAAACAATGTGGTAAATCAGGATAATAGCCATTCTAATAGTGCTGATAACACTAATGCTGGTCATTCAAATGGGACTCAGAGTAAGTCCCGCCAGCCTCGAGGTTCTGCTGAAGGATGCAACTCTGAAAAGAGCAGCAAAACACCCCTTCATCCCAGTCGTCATGGTCACTCGTCCTCTGAACCCGTCTATCCATGTGGAATTTGTACACATGAAGTTAATGATGACCAGGATGCCATCCTGTGTGAAGCCTCTTGTCAAAAATGGTTTCATCGGATCTGTACAGGCATGACTGAGTCAGCTTATGGCCTTCTTACAGCAGAAGCATCAGCAGTATGGGGCTGTGATACTTGCATGGCTGACAAAGATGTCCAGTTAATGCGTACAAGAGAGACTGCAGGACCACCTGCATTGAATACGGATGGCTAACAACGTGAATTGGTGGTAGTGGTTGAAATACTTGCTATGAAGATTTGGTTACAAATTGGGTACTTCACTTTCTGCAGACAATCAGTTGTGTTTGGTTTCTGTCATCTTTTTTTCCCTAATCTCTTTTCATTCATAAACTTCCATCTCAGCTTTTGTACTCTTAGTTTTATGTGTGCAAATGTTTTACAGGATGGAGTATTTTTTTTGTTTCTGATTAAATTGTAAAACATAACTGCAACTGATCAGAAGTAGGATGTGCTTTTACAATTTTATTGAAGGCAAAAATGTGCCTGTATGAATAGCCCCTAATTTGCTACTGTTAATGTATTAACTAATACTAGCATTTAGTGCTCGGTTTTGATGGTACTATATTTGCAAGTACTTATTACACTTTGTTTCTCTGAATAGAGTGGAGATGACATGGAGGAATGTGCAGTACTATAGTTTTTATTTTAGGGTAAATACAGAGAATTTCGTATGTGCTTTTTCCTATTTTTGAAGTAAAACATTAACATACTATTCAAAAATCAATGACTTCATGCTTAGTAACACAATGAAACCTGCTAACTCTTACACATTTGTGTTTCCTTGAAAAGACAATGATCTCTTTTGACTTCTCAGCAAATACTTACTTGCTGAAGACTCTTGCTAGGTCTTGCAGTATTTGGAAATAGTTATAAAATATGATTACATTGGGAAAAGAACACATGAAGTTTATGAAGTCCAGTGCTTTAAATCTAGAGAATACCAAAACTAGGGTTGCATATATAACCTTAATTCATTTATCTTAAGGACATACATTAGGGTACAGTCTCTGCATCTGTCATGGTTGTGCAATCATGCACCTCTCTCTCATCCTTTCTCGTTGATGGTTCTAGTCTCCTGCCTCAGTGCTGCCTGAGAATTGTGAATGAACTAGTGCAGGGAAAGTCCTGCCTGTCTTGTAGGGCTTTCAGCTAGAGCCTGCTCGGTCGTCCTGAGCTTACGCAGTCCACTTGGCATGAAGGAGGCTGCAAAGCAATGGAGTGGGCTCAGCACAGGCTCTGAATTGCCAGCTAATTTGGCCAGCAAAGTCTTAAAACTGAATTCCCGTGACTGCCTCAGCCAGTCTTGCAGTGAGGGGGTGGGAAATCTAGGGTGAAGAAAAATACAGCTTTCATATCAGATTAGTTTAGCTCGCATCAGGAGCAAGTAACCAGAAGTTTAGCTTCTTTGCTAAACTTGATATCCTACTGACAAGTATGAATGGCACTAGAGCTTCATGTGTGATGCTAAGAATTCTATTTTAATATGGGTAATTTGATCTTATTCTTGATCTTAAAAATCCCCCCCCCCCTTTTTTTTTTAATGTGGGGAAACATCTAGCCTTGAAGACTTCAGCCTTAGCAGTGTGATAAAGTTGCACATGCAACTGAAAATGAGTGTTTCTGTAGAGAGAAGTTTTAACTTAATAAAAGGTGACACTGTAGTAACAGACTCTGCTTTTAATATTCACCACTGTGCTGGAAACTTCTAGTTTTTAAACAGTCAGCAGTTAAATCATATGTCAAGCATTACAGGTACTAGTCACGTTCCTTAATGTGATAAATTGTTCAGGTCTGTGGTGGTGAGTGATGTAGGAGCCTATACTGAATATAGTCATCTATATAAAGAGGTACTTTTTATGGTAAGCTATGCTAATGAGTGAAAAGTAAGGCCTGTTTGATAGTTCACCATTGTGTTTGATTTTAAATGGGCTCTACTGTGGTACTTTCCTGGAAGATACTGTGCAGATCTACATAAATGTCCTTGTTTTATTTTAAAAGTGGTAAGTTTTATATACTCTTTTAACTGGAGAAGTGCAGTATTGCCCTCCTTTTTTGTCTTGTCTCTCATCAGGAAAAAGGAAATAGTGTCTAAAATGTAAATGACACAATTTATATCTTGAGGATTTCCTGTATGGAGATGTAAAGAAAGTGTAAGGCAGATCCAGGGCTTCTGTTTTCATCACTATTTGCTTTATTTAGTACAGAGACTAAACTTAATCTTGTTTTGTTAGAGGTGTGATATTTAAAAACAACAAAAAAAACAACCAAGCAACAATCTCTGTTAGAGAGACTTATTCTTCAGTAGTTTTCCTAATGACTGACTGACTGTTAGAATTTGCTTTTGGTATCTAAAGTAGAAATTAAACCAAACCTTGTTTAGATAGAGTTGTTCCTCTGGGAATCAGTTTAATCTCTGCAACAGTTTGCACTGTGAAGGTAGTGGAGCTGGCTCAGACCTACAGCAATGTAAATGAAATAAAAAATTTTGCTCAGTGAAAATTCAACAAAAGCTCCAATGATGATATTGTTACCCAAGCGTGCTGTTCACAATACCTTTCCCACTCCCACACCCCATTCCTGTTGTGAGAAGATGTTTGGGACATTTGTTCTCAGAAGTCCAATTTAACATTTTGGAGCAGACATTGTATTTAAAATAGCCATGTATTCCTTAATCTCTTCCTCAACCTTACATGAAGTTAGGCAAGTGTTTTCTATATTAGCTAGCAAGACATTAGAATTTAAATATAGTGTTCTTACACACTTAAAATCAACTGGAGTATCATTTTATAGGGCCTTAAATTGTGTATTTGTGAAACTTACTCTAACAATTTATTTCAGTTTTTCTAAACTGGTACTATGTTGGGTAACCCAGTAAACTTTCTGCGTTTATTAACCTACAAACTCAAGGCATTAGCAAATGCAAATTATATCAAATAAAAACAAATGAACAACAAAACCAAACTTGTTATCACATTGATCATAGAGATATGACTGATTAGAATCTCCAAAAGTCACCCAGCCAATATGCACCCTGCTGATACGCTCTTGGCATACCTGGACTCTTTATCTAGACAGAGGGTTATACTTTGTTTTTCTCTGCATGTATTGACTAGTAGAAGTTCAAGTATGCACAGGAAAAACAACAATCATGTTTTGTTAGTAAGGTACTAGGAAAATGTCAGCTGGTTAGAATTAGAAATTAGTTATAGAAGGGAGGGTGGGAGGGAGGGTTGGTTAGAGTAGGTGAGGTTTTTTGTAATACTCTACATGAAACAATTTGTATTGAACTATCATGTGCTTCTTTCATTACTAGTGATTTAGACCGTACTGGTGCTGCACACCAAAAATATTGCAAAGATTTTGTAAATCTTACAAACCTTAATGTTTTTGTGGGAAATGCCTGTGTCCTTTTTAAAAAGCTCCTTGTCATGGTCAGAAATGCAGCCTATATTGCCTAAAATGTTGGTGTTTGTTGTTTCTCCCCACCACCCCACCCCCCCCCCGCTGAAATAAATAGGTATAAACTGGATTGAACTGTCCTTAATACTTAGGTTTTTTGCCAGATACCAGTTTTAAATAGAAAATATGTAATTTGCTTTTTAAAGTACTTGTTTTATTGGTGTCAGGGTAAGTGACAATAGCATGCATATAGGCTAGCGGGTAGATATCAAAAATCCTGTTCCTGGCTGTTTTACTGATCCCTTCTACAACTTGAGACAAGCAGGTTAACTGTTTGTGCCTCGATCTCTTCCTTCAGAAGATTGGACTAACGCTTACTTCCCAAGGGTGTTTAGAGGCCTAGTTATTATTTGAGATCTTCAGACGAAAGAGACTAGAAGAAAGTAATAAAGTTTGCTGTATTTAAATCAAAAATATAATTTTGGGGGCTGCTCAAAGAAGAATATACTTTGTAACCTCTGAAGTTTTTCATCTAAGAACCAGTTTTGTAATCACATTTGTCAGGCTTAACTTCAAGCGTGTGAGAATTAACGAAGTCAGTGGAACTGCACGCACACAGTCAAGAACATTTCAAAGTGTTTGCAGTTCAGGGCCTATGATATTTGCAAGTGAAATGCTTTTTATGGTTTGAGATTTTTACAAAATCCATGGTGTTCAAATGTAGCACCTTTTTAACGTTTGTCTTTATTTCAACTTAGTACGATAACACATCTGCATTAAATATATCCCTTTCATTTTATAAATAAACATTGCCTGGCAGTTAAAGTATTGGTGTAACATTTTTAAAAAAGGAAGTCATGCTTCTTATCATGTTGTATGTGACTTAAATGACTGTTTCATATTAAAACTAATCTTTCCTTATGTACTGCTTAAATATACCTGTTTTGGGATATCAGTTCAGTACTTTTTATACAATCTTGAATGTGTTCCACATTGGTGACATGTATTTTTGCAACAACTTTTTTGTTTAGATTTTAAATTAGAGCATGTCTGAAGTAATACATGCATTAGTGCTGTGGTGTGTGGCAAAGTTAATGTATGTAATTCAAATTGGAAGAAAGTTTCCAGACTTTGTCCAACATTAACCCTGTGGCCAGGGATTAAATTACTATGTAATACAAATTATTTCATATCACGATGTGTTTTAAGCTACTCTATGAAGTATGTGAAAAATTATTGTTTATGGATTGGTAGCTGGCATGGTATCTTGCATAGAATGAGGTGTGATAGATGGTAGCAATTCATGGTAATTAAAACTGACTACCTTTCAGAACACGCAGCACTTACGTGCATTGTCATCTTGTTGCCATAACCGTTAGTATGAGTTTCTTAATATTGTCCACTGACAAATGGGTGAACATTTGGTAATAAGCTCATGGGTGTGAAAATTCTATTCTAACACTCTTTACTTGGTTTACAAAACATGTAATTTTTTTATCTGTTGGATGTGATTAGATATATGCAGGAGGATGTAGAACTGGGTGTATTTTAAAGTTCTTCTGCAATTACTAACTTTTGTCTGAAGCTTTCTATATTAGAATAGACTCTTCCTTAAAATTGGAAAATTAAGTGTACTTAGCAGAACTCTTAAGGCAATATAACTATCCTACACTACATCTTGAGTTACGCACATTCACTTCTTTGTATGGAACTCCTGATTTCTTGTTGGCTTATGCTTTATATGGAAATGAAGGGTCCCTTTAGTGCCCTAGTGTTGCGAGTCATCCGTTCTGCGGTAATTAATTCTGAATGGTGTTCAGCTCCTTAGAGGTGCTGCCTATAGCTTAAAGTATTCAATGTCGCCCTTAGTTTCCTGGTTCAGAAATGGCTTATTCCAATATCATAGGGAATTCCTATTTTTGTATTGTTTGCCATACATGATTAATTTTCCTTTTCATGTTCAAACAAACTCTGTCTTAAAATAATTTTTGATCCAACTCCACCTTTTCACTTGGAGGTTTGTGCACTGTAATTCAGGAATTGCTGTATTGGAGACAGTTTGGGATTGGAGTCATCTCATCTTCTAAAGGATGGTCTAAATCTGAACTTCCATATAACTTAAGGAGGGCAAGCTTTTAATATATTTCTTTTTTTTTTTCTTTTGCCTTTCTTGATAGTTTTTTCTGAAATGTGAAATAATATGGAGTTGTTGAGGGATTTTTACTTAAAAGACAGTCTCTCCTCCAAGGTTTTTTTTATATGGCTGTATGGCCTTTAGAGCAGACACTGTGTTCTTTAAGGCCTCTGACTTGGAATTTTTTTGTCCACATTCTCCTTTCAGTGTTAAAGATGAGTTGAAAAAGGCAAGTTACCAATCTACTGCCATCCAAACAGTGCAAAATATAAGCTGATTAAGATTGTTGACATTTAATTTTTTTGTTAATAATGATGTGATATTTTACCTTTTAGAAGAACATATATCAGAATCTGATTCAAGCATTCTTGGAAAATGTATATGGTAGATTTTGTCCAGCACTGTATGTAACTTTGTTGCTTTCTGTTGTTTGGTTTCAGTTTCTTTTAAAATAAAGATAATTTTTGCGGGGAAGTTGCCTGTTGATTTTATAAAGATGAAGTAATGCCTAGATTAACTCTTCTAATGTTTTGCCTGTGAGAACGCATTTGGATTAGGCATAATCCTGCAAGAAACAGTATGAGGTCATATTGATCAGAAAAGACAGCTCCTGCCTCTCTTGCAGAGGTCCGCTGTTCTGTAAAGGCATTAATCTGAAGTAACTTCAAAGCAGATTAGAAGAGGTCTTGCACATTTGGCTGAATAGATTTTTTTTTTTTTTTTTGTAGAGCTTTCTGCATTTGGGAAAAGCTTATGCAAAGAATTACTTATTCTATTTTATAAAATTATTACTAAGCTATTGCTGTTTGTTGAAATATCAGAACTAACACATACCAAATCAGTACCTCACCAATAATCTTTAAAAGCAGCTGATACAGGTTGTCCCAAGCCACACATGCAAAACACTTTGTTAGAATAAATAGCATCTCACAAAATGTTCCTGCTCTTCTTAAAAAATATGGAGGGATGAGAGAAATGAGAGAGAATTTAGAAAGGATGGGAGAAAAAAAGGTTATTTATTAAATTAAAGATAAGAATATGTAAACTATTTAAAGGATTTTTTTCCCCGTGTATTAAAGCCTCTGAAGCCATTAGAAGTGAAATAACCCCTGGAGATGTATGTATTGGCAACTGGAAGGTCCAGAGTATTAGTAATATTATTAGGATTTGACTGGAATATAAATCTCCATCCTTCATAGCACAGAAGGTGGGAATTTAAGAATAAAGTTTTCCAGGGAAAATTTATCTCCTTTCACTACAAAGTTTCTTCCACTTTTGACTGATAAGTTAGTGCCAACAGAAGAAAGATCCTGAATGGACCTGTCTTTTGGTTTATTTTGCAAAAGTGTCATAATGAGAGCTCAGTCATTTGTCCAAGTAAGCTAGCAATGTGGTATGTGTATGATATAGGTGGTGGTTCTGCAGATACGCATCAATACAAGACTTTTAAGGTTGATCCAAGACCTTGCTGAGTCCCTTTTGTGTCTTTTAGCAGCTAAATCTGCTACTTTGACTTAGAAATGTGTAAGTGACATTTACTGTGTCTTCTATGAGTGAAATACATAGCTTTGCATTGGAGATCTAACTTTTAGGTAAATAGCCTTTTTTGTTAATGTATTGGAGCTTTTTTTTTGTAACTTGAGAACACCAAATACAGGTAACCATAACTATGTCCTGTCTTGTAAAGTATGTATACATAGTACGTTCTTTCTGGCAGGAATAAATAATAAGCTGCTTCATTTCAGTATATTCTCTGTGATTAAACTAAAAATGACACCTGCATGACCAAGGCAGAAGACCAGCACTCAACAAATCTAAGACTTTTATTGTCCATGAATAAAGTCTCCAAACTGAAGGATTCTGGATGACTACAGCTGCATTCTGGAGTGGTAAGAGATTTTGAGTTACTATTACATTATAATCATTCTAGACGATACTGCTATTGGAACACCTTGATTTAAAACAAAACACTATCCCTTCTAACCCTCAACTCTTCCATTACTTCATCTAGGAAGTAGGCAAATAGGATTTTGACTACTGTGTGCAGTTTTGGCCTTTCCATTTTCAACATAGTAGAACTGGGAAAGCTTTGGAGGTCAGCAAGGAAGATAAAGCTATGTAAAAGCAATGTAAGTAAGCTAAGAGTCTTTTTAGGAAAAAAAGAACGTCTCTTAGAGTGGAGGAAGGTCTATAAAAACCTGAATGGCATAGAAGGGATGTTTAGAACTTCCTTGTTTCATCCTTGTCTGCACTTGCCTGAAGTTTGTCTTGCAATACAGACAACTAAGAGGTATTAAGTAAAGGTAACGAGACAGGTTTAAAACAAACAGGAGGAGTTTTGTTCTCGCAGGGAGAATCTTCCCTTAGCTTTTATTTACTTATTTATTTTCTCTTACAGTTTCTTAGACTGATAGCAGTCTGTTTATGGAGACGTCATGGTTTAAGTCTAGGTTCAGAACTATAAACCTCAGAAGTCTCATCTGCTGCAGATGACAGCAAAGCTCTTTATGCCATGGTGCAGAGCTTACCGTAAGTGAAAATACGTATCATGCAAGGTTTAAAAAAAAAAAACAAAACCCAACAGTCACATGTGCCAAAAATACGTAAAGCATTTTGACTTTCAGTTAAATCTCTTTCCTCTTGTACTTTTGAATGCTCTTGGAATGAGGAATTTAATGGAGTTCTCAGATTCCAGTCCATGCAAGCATTCATCCAGATGATACTGATGTGGGTGAGTGAGGGTGGAGAATAACCCAGAAATCATATCAATTACAATGGATTTCTTGTTCTGAAAAAGTTTTAAACCTCTGTGATATCTGCTTATATATACATACTACTTAATAGTAACCACTACCATTTGAACATTGCTTTGGAATATAGATAATAGAACATAAAAATTAAGTCTTTAGTGATAACGTGTCAGAAATCTTAGCTAATGTGTGCAATGTTAAACTCAATTTTTCTTGGTCATATTTTAAAAGAAAGGAAAGGGGGAAAACTAGACTTTTTGGTTGTGGATTTTACCAAATAGTTCTAAGTAATTGTATACTTTTGAGGAACTTAAATATACCTGAATGTTTATCCAAATGTGTTTGGCTTGCCCTTCAAGCCATATTCCCCAGAAGCAGTTGCTTTCTATATACTAGACTTTATTTTGGCAGATACAGTGTTACTGTTTGTTTGAGGAAGTTTGAGCAACATTGTGCAAATTACCTCCTGCGTTTTTGGCAAAGACAGCAAAACAGACAATATTGCGAGGCAATAGCATGGAGCGGCCAGTATGACCTAATTATTTTTAGAGGACATCTGGAAGTTTCAATGTATTGCTAAATCACTCCTCAGCTTTTAATAGTTTTTACCAGAAATTCTCAGACTAATACCGGTTTGTCTCTTTATGGAAACGTGTTTGGATAGTAAGAGCTGCATTCCTTCCTACTCTGCTTAGGTGTGAGTGATGAAAGCCAGAACAGCGCCTTGCGTTCCCCGTGTCTTGGTAAGTCGGTGGGCCAGTATCTACAGTAGGATTTCTATCAGCTATCTCGCTAAGCTTTAGAAAGTCAAAGGTTCCGTACTTTTGCTCCACTTCCCGCAGGATTCCTCTGAGCCCAGGGACCGCTTTGGTTGTTTTAAAGGTGCGCAGGACCCGCAGGAAGAGCACTTCGCCCGCTGGCTCGGGCGGCCGGCACCGCTCCGCCCGTCGCTGGCAGCCCGC
>NW_009204501.1:0-2741 GCF_000690835.1 Fulmarus glacialis
TAAGTGTCTCAGTCCTTGAAATAAATAGTTTGCTGAACATAGTTCAAAAACATGCGCACGCACATGTATCAAATATGTAAAAAATACTGTTGAGAAATGTGTGTTTGTGATTTGTGAGTTAGAAGTGGGGAGCACAGCTAAAACTCTAGCTCCTCTTGCTAAAGGAGGTAGTTTTATTACCATAGAAATGATAACTACATCTCTAGATACATCTTTTTAAAGTGTATTTTATAAAGGTTCTTGAATCAAAATAATTCAATGTTTTATGTTGCTTAATATTAATACGATAAACCTAGACATGTAAGGACTCTGTTCCAGTAGAAGTAGGGAGGAAGAAGAATATGTTATGTATACATCTTTATGTATTAACGAAAACCCAGATGGTAGAAACATTTAATCTCTTAATTTAATTTTAAATTGGGAAAATAATAACATCAAAGAGAAATCTCTCGAGCACTTGTTTCATGCAAATTAATAGGGCTTTTTAATCTGCTGTTTAATTTCCTTCCCCTTCAATTACTTTTTTTTTTAGGTAATAAGGAAAATATCTGGATGCATATTGATGCAGCCTACGCTGGGAGTGCATTCATCTGCCCTGAATTCAGGCATCTTTTGAACGGAGTAGAGGTGAATGAAATGTTTCTTCCCTAGCAGCCTGCTAAAACCTTGCTCTTCCATAGAATTTGTGTGTTTCTCATGCATCCAACGTTAATGGCTCTTCCAGAATCTCTGAGTACGCTGCACTTCAGTTTGCACTACAAATCCCTGTATATTCTATTACATTACTTATGTTTATAACATTTTTACTGGTTCATTCTGCGAGTATGCAAGTTACCACAGTATGGAAAAGTTTGTCATTCAGAATAGCAAGTAGTAGTGAATCAACAAAGTGTCTTACAAAACAGAAAAGAGGAACTTTTTCCTGAATATCCAGAAAGGCATGTTTATAACACCCTAATTCTACATTATGCAAAAAAGAAAAAAAAAAAGACAAGAAGTTCAACAAATTAACGAGCTCATTATGTCTGATTTTTTGCTTACATCCTGAAAGTCATATAGGATACAGCCAGTAGCTGTATCACAAACAGACAGGGTTTAATAACCAAGAGAGCTAAATGAAATATTCCTCCAACAGCACTCCTGTTCCTTTTCCCCCGGCTCGCTGCGCTACTTGGCATTCAGTTGCTGAGATAAGAATACTTCAATTTCCTGCTGCTCCCCTCATTCAGTCAGATAAGTCCTTGTCTTCCACGTCAGTGGAGAAAATATTACTGTTTGGTAAAGCCAGAAGTTTAAACACAGCACTGATAGGTAGTGACTAATGAAGAAGAGGAGGGAAACCCCCCTGACAAATAAAGCATTTCTTTCTGTCTCTTTTTTATCAGCAAATGAAGCTTGTTGTAATTTCCTGTGGGGGACTATTTTTTAAATTATTGTTATTGGTTCCTGAAGGAAATGAAACAGCGTACCTTGTCTGGGCCAGCCTTTGTCATAAGCGTAGATATTTAACAACCATGAATTGGTTTCTTACCTTACATAGTTCAGGGAGATAGCTAGATAGATGTATAGATAGGTAGACAGACAGACAGACAGACAATCTCCTCTTATAAGAGCCATTGTTAATTGTTTACGAGTGACAGGGAAGGTTATGAGAAGCAAATGAGAAGAGAAAAGTGCTATGTGGAGTAGTCAGACCTTGGTGCTGCCAGGCTCCCATCTCTCCTTTTGAAGGCTGGTGGCTTCTGCCTTTGTTAACACACAGAACTCGGACAAAGCCTTTCCCACACAATGTCCATCTTACCTACCTGGGTTTCCTCTGCCGCCACGCCTAAGTATGCGTCAAGTGAAATGGGCCTGTTGCATGGTTTATATAAAGATGTGTTGTGAATGTTTCTTCTGTGTTGGTTTTTCTTTTGACTTAGATGAAAAAATGACTTCCACTAAAAGAAAATACCCTGGCAGTAAAAAAAAAAGTCATTTCCTGGTCAGTTGTAATTTTATGAATGAATGTGATATACAGATTCTGAACTAAAGATATCATTTGTCTCTATGTATTAATTTTGTGTGTATATGTTTAATATTCTTGGAAATAGAAAGCTTAGTGAATTGGTTTTGGAAACTGGGATATGAACCACAGTGGATGTTCCTGAGTATGCAGATTTTTTTTTTAGTTTACACTGAGATAGATCCTTTCCCATAACGTATCTATCTAAAAAGTATAATTGTTAGCAAATGCTCAAAACGTTGATAATACCAATAGCCCAGCTGCACACCTAACCTGAATTCCACCCCCAGAATAAATGAAGATTTAACTACAATAGTTATTAAGTAAGGTGACATCAGCATGAACATTACCTGTAAAGCCCCGATTCAGGAATTCATGCGTAGTTAAGGTGTACTCAGACAATTAGACAAAGTTGTATCATTAGCACATGGATCCTTTTCTCTTTCATAATTCTGTTTTTTATTTATCCATTCTCAGTTTGCAGATTCATTTAACTTTAATCCTCACAAGTGGCTCCTAGTGAATTTTGACTGCTCTGCTATGTGGTAAGTATTACAGTAAAAGAAAACATTACAAGAGACAAAAATCGCATGTTCAATTAGTCTGCCTTTCTAGCAGTAGACATTTATTTACATTTCTCTGTTGAAATAAGGAGTTCTGGATAGCTTTAACTCTTGTAAATTATTTACAAAATTCACTCTTTCATTTAATCCAAGTTTCAAAAAAGTAAAATTTA
>NW_009204502.1:0-8706 GCF_000690835.1 Fulmarus glacialis
AATGTACACTGACAGCTTCAACTCAGTTGCTTAAGAATATTAGATTCTGTTTGTTACCTGAAATTACCGAGTAACTGCATTAGGTATCAGGCCTGCATTTCAGCACTTGTCATTGCACATGGTGGAGGTTACAGGCACACTATGCATTTACCACCGCATTATAGTTACAACTTACGCATACATTGCACTCAAAGGATGTTAGAAACTGCTGTCTAGTCTGTAAGGCTCTCAGTAGATAGCACAAAGGCAATGCTACCTGAACTATCCCTGAAGTGCACTGTCAATGCATTTTTCTGCCCGGAGTTCTGCAGTGTGGCTAGAGGGCTCCCTCTGGTTCATACTCGGCTTCTCTGGAGAATTGATGGCAGCCGTCCCTGTTTGGATCACCCAGCACGAAGCAGAGCTCCAGGCCTTGGAGACTGACTGATGGCTGCTGGTGGAGTTCTGAGCGAAATGAAACTGCTACATAGGAAACACCATTCTTTTTCTTTATTTTCTGTACTATGCAAGGCTTTCCCCAAAGGGATATGGTAGGATATTTGATGTCTTGGAAGGGTACAAATAGAGGTTGCTGAACTGCATTCAGACTTTTTTTTTAAATGCAAATTTGTAACAATGTTGTCCAAGACTGTCACACAACCAAGAATTCCTAGTTCATCTGTTCATGAAATACAGTAAGATGCAAGCAAGGACTAGCCAACCCTAATCAAGAAGAATGTTTCTGTAATTAGATGAGATTGTTTGTTAGCCCAAGAAATTAGAGAAAGCTCTTACAACACAAACAATAACAGAGTTTATTGCCTCTGTAGTAATTTTTTCCCTTCACAGTCTCATGATTTGCAATAACATTTTGATTTTCATTTTAAGTTATTTGGATTTTGCTGTTTCCACTGCAGTACTTTTAGGCTGTAATGAATGAAGATAATATATTATCTTAATAATTTACCATCACAATAATGCTATGGTAATTTTTGTTTTGTTTTGTTTTCTTAAGAAAGTAAAGAGAATCTGCTCTTAATTACATTTTTTATATGTCACCTTCCCCTTTTATGTCTGTTCCCTGCTTGTGTCTGTTCATCAAGCTAGAGCCATTTCACCATATGAATATGGTGAATTGAAGCAGGAGCTTCAGTAAGAAAAATATTGGTGTTTCCAGACATGTGAATATGTCAGCAATACCTAAATGCCACCTTCCTAAAAGACTTGAACAAAGAAAGTGGGAACGCACAGCAGAACGGCAGGTGTGATGCCATTAGCACACTAAAGTTGCACTCGTACCTCACAATGAGGATTAATGAGGGTCAATATTCAGCGTTCATTGCTAATAAGCATAGGAAGAAGTAAATCAGGATCCCACTCATTTTTGCTTGACAGAAGGCAGTCACAGATCACTTCCAACACTTCCCTCAATGAATGATATGCCATGCTAGATGAGGCAGAGCTTATTTGTGTCATTACAAATGCATAAAGCAAGTTCCCCTGGGCTATCAGTGGGTACCTTTTATCCTCCCTCTGTAGGAGATATGGACAGGTTTGAATCTGAGACTCTGAAACTATGTTCATGACAACGTAAGTGTTACTTCATAAACACCCTCCAAAAATCAGACTTGCCATGCATGCAGTCAACAGTCTGAAATATACGGATGGTTGCATCAAATCTCCATGATTCCTCATGGCTGCACACATCACTCATCTTTGTACTCTGCCCAGCAAGGTCTACAAAAGGCAGCATTATGTGACAGTTGTTTATGTAGATGGCAAAGAGATTCATATGTATACACACAACTTGATTTTATATAGGGTAAGAACTGTGATGTTGAATCACCTGAATATATGAGACCAGAGGCTCACCACTACCAAGACATTCAGTTTTTCAAAAAGTAAGCTGAACTACAACACAATAAGTATAAAATGTTGTAGTGAATAGAAGTTAAGCCCCAAAATTATTCTTAAATTGAAAGTGATAAAAAAAAAAAAATTAAGTAGTCAGGATAATTGACACAGCTGGTTGAAAAAAGTGCAAATCACAAAACTATAAATGTTTTTATATGCTAGGATTACTTCACCCCCCCAGCACACAGTTGACTGCCCACTGTTATGCAGTTCTTGTAACCTATGCAGTGTTATTACCTATCAACATGGATTCCATGTGATTGCATTTTGTATTGTGCATTGTACCGAGCAGCAGTCGAGCATACTCAGACACAATTAACAGGACTGCGATACTTGGAGCTCAGTAGTGCTCTGCACCTTTATCCAAGATAAGTCCCTAGCCTTTATACTCAGTGCATTGCTTTTGAACATTTACTTCAAAGAAGTAGAAAGGGGTGTTCAATAAACTTAAAACACAGAGGAGAGGTGGAAACTATTCGAGTGTGGCCACATCACATTAGGAAGTTGCCTTGTAGACACGTACTTGGGACAGGATGCAGCAAGAAGTCAGGTTCTAAAGGAAGTTAATCATGTGCTAATTTCAATAGCTCAGTCTTAGATATGTAGTTCTAAAAAACCAGCTAATTTGCATTTTGCAGTTTCCCTTTCACATCTGATATTAAAAAAAAACCCCACAAACAAACAATTGCCCATTGTATTTATTTTAAGTTTCACTGTTTATTTAATGAAATAAGGACTCCTTTTGACTTTTATCAGCTGGTGTTTGTGGTGTTTGTACTATCTGTGCATCGTTCATGTATGATGGTTTTGCTCCTGGATGCAAAGAAAGGTGAAGAGAAGAAAAAGTGCATTCTTCCCGAGTGCACTGAATATGACAATGCCCAGACAGAACAGCCAAAGTTGTATTTTGTGCATAAAATATGCACAACTCCCATTTTCCAGAAGCTTTCCATCAACAATAAAGTGGCACAGCTTAACAGAAAAAGGATGTCGTCGTGTTACAGTGACTGTGACAATCCCAGGCCTCTCTGTATTGTGTCATAGAGTCTGCATACCAACTGCTTCAAAGCATCAGAGTTGTTGGACCACGAAGAATTGGTGAAAGCAGCCTGGTTGTCTAAGTGCTGATGACAATTTAGGACTAATCATGTCAAAAAGCCATTGACCACCTCTACCCTGTTTTGCCTCAATCAAATCAAATCTCTTGTGCTAAAATATACCTGCATGCTCTAGGAAATGTTTTGTTTTATTTTGTTACAAAAATTCAGTGAGATGCTAATTACTTGTACTACAATACCAATTAAATGAAATATATATATGAGAAAGGAAGATTTAGGCAAGAAGTGACATCCTAAATTTTTTCTGTGGAAAACTAACAATCTTACACTTTGGAACACTATACTACACAATGATTAAATTTTCATAATGAAACAATTTGTTGGAAACCATGACAGGAAAGGGAATTGTTTTGGAAGACACAACCAGTGTTTATTCACCTCTCTCTTATATCAAGTAGTTGGCCCTAGATTAGAGCTGGGGGAGGGAGTAGGCATTGTACCTGCCTAAAGAAACATCCTCGTTCATGTTTCTCTGAACAAGGGTTCTGCCTATCTCCTGCTTGCACCTTTGTAACACTGGCACGTTTCAGTTCATCGCCAACAAGGCAGAGTGCTGAGCTTTCTAAATAGGTTTTTAAAACAATTTTCTTTCACCCAGTACAGGAAATACTGAAAATACAAAAATATGTTAATAGGCCCCAAGACAGAAGGGGAAAAGGGCCTTGGAACTTGGAAAAAAGTAATATAAACCATTTCAGACACTATATCTAATCATACATGTAGGTCTAGTCATTCTGAGTCTCATTTGGAAAGCACTGTTTTCTTCTGAAGGGTTCAGATTAAAGCTGCAGAGGATTTGCAAGCCCTATTCTGTATGAAGCAAAGTCAGAAGTCTAGCAAGAGCCTAATTAAAGTCAATGAAGAAATTAACAAATGAAAACTAGAGAATCAAAAGATTACATAAAAGAAAAGGAGAACGAAAGTCATGGTGGTCAGGGTAATTTGTTGTTGTTGTTGTCTTTTTTATTTTCCATATGGTGAGTTACCCAACCTACAGTTACAGCACCACAGAAATGCATGCATCTCTATATGTATCATACATCATGTAATTTGGGGTTCATGTTTCCCAATCGGAAGCTGAAAGTAGATGTTATACAGAGAAGCCCTGAAAACAAATTAGCTGACTTCCTGCAGGAAAACCCTCAGGGTCAATTTGAGGGAAATCCCGAAGAATCCTTTACGGTGCTCTGTGGGCCAGTTTGGCACTTTTTGCATTATCCAGTTCTATGTCAGCTATCACATCTGTTCCTGTAGCATTAATGTCAGATAAAATACATGACTCTGATTCCTTCTTTGTGGTGGTTTCAGTGTCCTTTCTCAAAGGACACCAAGATATCACATATTGTGGAGGCAGAAACGATTTATAGACTGCCTGAACTCACATTCTGCACTGGGAGGCAGCCTATGCTTTGTGCGTGGACAGATCATCCTGGAAATTAGGACATCTACAGAGAAGCCTTGTCAGGAACAGGCAACGTAACTTTATAGTTCAAGTTTCCCTCATACTCAGTATATTTTAATGTAGTCAAGGAGGGATCATCTCTAAAAGATTAACTGGCCTTGGTATAAGAGTTTGGGTATGAAAGCTGGACCACTGTGGGAAAAAATCAGTTCTGATGACTATTTTGGAATGAATCAACTGGATGGGGAGGAATGGCAGTATGACATGAAGTCATACAGGTCAGCAGTACATCATAAGTTATTACCTCTCCTTCTGTGGGTGCTGAAAGTTTGATGATGCTGAATGTGAGACTCCATAAATATGTCTAGAAGGATTTTAGAAAAAACGAGTCCTTGCAGCTGTCTCTTAACTTTTCTAGTGATGTTGGAATTAATTTCCCATTTTCAGATCCCTATGTTTTGATTTTTTTTCTAATGTTTTCATGGGTTTTACCCTTTAAATATCACAAAAATTGCTCACAAAAGACTAATTATAACCACTTCATACTATTTCAGTGCTCAAATATGTTGTAAAAGACTTACTATGAAATTGGCACCTTTCCAGCTATAGGTGTTTACACCCTACAAAATGACACATTTGAATCACATGCTCTGACAAAAAGTACGATTTCTTTTCAGTCACCATTGCATAAATAGGAAAATACCTAAAAGGAAAGCTGAAGCAAAAGTCACAACTGTGTTTAAAGCCTATCTGAAAAGACCTGATGTAATGTAAATCTTTGTGTGTGTAACTGAGAGCCCTACTCTGACATCTCCTCTGATGGCTTGGTACTGGAAGTATGGCTGGGCGCGTCTACTTCTGGTTTACTGCACATGCCATTCGGACAAGCTGTTGGTGAAGTTCACATCTGAGAGTTGTGTATATAAAACCGGAATTTTGGAAACATCATAAGGCTGGCATTAATGAAAAATGAAAAGAACATAGTAACGATGAATAGGTGAACTTCATGGCAAAAATACCCACTGCCAGTCTAGACCTTGGTCTGAGTGGTGTTAGTAAGTAAACAGTAGGTTTAGCTGTTGAATTTCTGATGTGGGAACAACTTGCAGGAGAATTCCGAAGTATGTTATTGAATAACGAGTGTTCCCTTGTGTTGCTTGAGTTTTGCGAGTATATTCCAGCAGCTACAGAGTAGTCAGCTATCTAATAAAATTTAAAATATGATCAGTACATAAGTAGACAGCTAAAGGATGAAACAGTGTCACACCTGTTATAAACTAAAAAACGCAAGCTAAATCTTCATGTTAGCACTATCTACAGAAAGGAAGAGTCTGAAAGCAGGGAATCTCAGCAGTCACCCAGAGACAGGCTGGGCATCACACTGACCAATAAAATAACCATTTGGGTATTATTTCTCCGTAGCTCTTACATGACATATTAAAGAAAGCTCTGCCTTGACAGATGGTCCATGGTCTTGTCTCTCATAAAGCTGATAGGGCCACATCTCAACCTTTAAGTGGAAGAAGCACTACATTATTCTTTTCTACCACTTAAAAAAAAAAAAAAAAAAAATTAAAAATCACTTTCTCTCACATCTCCATGCATAGGAAGTATAGTTACCTGTTCTACAATCACAAGGGCTTTTTGAGCACAGGTAGTTACATTCTTATTCTGGATTCTGAATTATATATAGGTTCTTTCAAGCAAATCATGACATAAAACATGGCAGTTTTCTTTCCAACAATAACAATAATTCCAAAAATCTAACAACTTCATTACAGGATTCTGTGAAGTTGCAGATTTCAAACCAAACTTTTTTAAAAGCGCAACAAGAGTCAAGTTTTCTGCAAATAGGTCTAATTACAATTACTGTTTAACTCTTGTGAAATTATCCAACACTTTACTACCAATTTATCTGTTTCTAAAATTAACAGAAGTGACATTATTGTCTCTCTGCAAGGTGGTAGAAAATATTCAGGGTCTTGCATGACCTTTTCCCAGTGGAGAAGAAACCAGTTAAATACAATCTGAGTATACATTAAGTATAACTTGATTTAGATTCAGACATAAGCTGTACCTCAAGCATGAGAGGACTACAAGTGATAGTATCTGAAACGTCCTTATAGAACATAATATAGTTTTTGAGCACTATCTCTGCTTCAGCTATTCAAGCACTCTGTTAGGAACAAATTTCCTTGCACCACTCAGAACATTACATAAGAAAAGTGACAGCAGCACTTTGCACATCTTCTAGAAACACACCATTTATTTACAGACTTAAGAGAGCCTGGAACATTCATCTAGGCAGCTTGTTATGCAATTTATATGGTACTATTTGCTTCTAAAACAAAAGAAGAGTACAGACCACCTTTTATCTCTTTATATAACATACCATGTAGGAACTATAGGCATTACACAGATCTGGGGTTGGAATCTATACTGATTTCCAATACAGTAAGTATAGTCATTAAATTCCAAGCCTGTATGTTCTTCCTTAATTTTCTTTCATTCAGAAACACCCTCAAAACAAAACAGATAGCACAGCTCTATTTTAAATATTCATTTTGCTAAATTTTATCCTCCTACAGCTTAATATTACAGGCACAAAGAATACATGAAAGGGAGTAATAACTTTAAAAGGCAGAGTCAGTGGAAATTTGCAGATGCAGATTTCTCATTCTCAGACAGAGCGAATGTGATTGTTCCTCTTCATGAATTACAAGTGGAACACAGATTAGGTTTGCTATAAATCTTGGTGAACTCATTTATGGTTATATTATTGCATAGCAAAGTGATAATTCATGTGACAATTGTAGAAATCACATGAACATTCAGCACCAACTGATTTTTGCCAAACTTGCTTTTTTTAGCTATAACATCAATTTGTATATTTTGATTTAGTCAACATAATTTTTAAACTGTTAAGCTAATGATAAATGAAGCTGTTTATTGCCACACGAGGAGATTATCGCACAACTGTGGGTCCAATGACCATCCTTATAATAACAAAGACAAGTCTTTATGGGTTAGTATTGCTCACTCTGCGCTAGCTTTGCAGTATTCCTGCAGCTTGATGACAAAGAAAATACAAACTGCCTTGCAAAGCAGACAGACTTTCCTACTGTGCGCTTCCGATGTAAAGCTTTTGCTTTACAAACTGATTTGAACATTATCACTCACTTTTAAATATGAAATGGTCAAATAAGCAACAAGACTAGTAAGCACATAACTCCATCAATAGCACATACATCTTTTCACACAAAAAAGAAGCCAAAGTTAATCCTTTTCTAGTGCTTCAGACACAGTGATAGATATTTTGCCATTTAATTCTGAGTGTTCCCATGTTTTGACCAATATATCCCTTGTTGCTTTATGCAATTTGTTCAATATATTTACTGACTAAAAGAAAAGCATTAGGCCATTAAGCACTGTCATTAAAATACAAAGCTACTGGAATCATGGACATCATACAGAAGGGAAGAAGAACAATCACCCCTCACACTGAGTGCAATAAAAGCCAGCCTTTGGCATTTATTCATTTTAGTGAGACATTGTTATTGAGTAGTTCACACATTATATTTCATGCAAAACACTATGTGCGGCAACAAAGTACGGCTTGGCTGGATTTTGAATATTGCACTAGTGATAAAGCCACGAAACATAACCTAGATGCTGGAATTGCAACAAGATTTGGGCTACTATCTAAGAAGTTGCTGTGCTACATCAACTGTTCTGCATATTATTAATAACCCGGACTGAATGGGCAGAATGAGTTTTTAAGGACAGAGATATCCCTGAAGTATAAAGGGCTATTGGGCTTCTGTGACAGCTACAGTGGTGAGCAGGACAAGCTCACACAATGTGGGAAAGGCGCATGTGAGATGCATGGATAAAAATCACAGGAAGAATCCTTCACATTGATCTATCAGGTTTCTTGAAGAAATCATTAGGGACAGTAATGGAAAGAAAAGCACTGAGGAAGGGTGGCATATAAAAGTTTACAGAGAGTCAAGTACAGCGAGTTGCTTTAAGTGACAGCAAACAGGGGCTCAAGTGCATTCACTCTTATGCACTGAGTTTGTGTGATGCATCCTTTATAATAACCAGGCTTTTTCATGTATTACATGGTGAAGTGTGAGGTAGAGGATTTTCTCTACGGTAAAGTTTTCCTTCTTAATATGTATATGATTTCCTTTGAAAGGGTTTCTCAGATTTCTAAACATGTCCTTACTTCAGACTTTGGTTTTTACTACTGTCCTTTACCTCTCCCCTTGAATAGGTCAGGGCCCATTC